>NW_010525297.1:48186-70484 GCF_000687285.1 Phaethon lepturus | reverse complement strand
CTCTTTCCCCTGGGACTGCTGTTTTGTGAAGGTTAAACGTGAGGCTTAACATGGTAACTCAGGTATTTACGTACATTTTCAAAACAATTAAACCTCTGACAAATATTTCACTATTGTTCATGTGGCATGTCACAGGGAAGGCATTTCATTCACTTACTGGAAACCGTAGGTACTTGCTCCCTGACCATCCCCTGTCAGAGCATCTGCCTCCTCCAGCGATGGGAGGCTGCGGCAGCTAGTAGAGGGACAGGAGCTGGTGAGTTAGGTTGGCCAGTGAAGAGCTACGGTTTGGCTTGGTGACTACAACGATTGGAATTTTTTAAATTGAGATTCTCTCTCCTGGGGGTGAGTTAATCTTTAATCAGTTAATACTTTAGTGCTAGTAGAAAAATCTCATTATGTAATGCAGTAAAGAGGAAGGAATTCAGAGAAACAGAAGTCTCAGCGATAACTATTTATAAAGATGTGCTCATCAGAAGTGTCTTAAAGCCAAAAACACGTGGGTATTGAAAAGAAAAAGTATTTCTGTTTATGAAGTGGTCAAAAGTGCTGTAAGAAGACTGAAGGTTGCCTTAACATTTTCCTCTAGTAGGAAAATAAATTTCCATTATCTCATCTCGCACACAGTCCTTCCTTCTACTGCCTGAGGTAGTAAGCATACAGATGGTGTCATCCAGTAGTAGCCGGTGTCAAAACGTGAGACTTTTTTGTTTGCCCCTTGCTAAAAATTTTTTTCTTGACCTTGTAAGAGTGTAGTAAAAAGTGTATGTTTGATAGAGTACAGTGCAGACAGAATGCTGCCAGTTTTTTGATGAAAGGTTGCTGTATGTCCAGTCTAGAATGCTTCAGGTGGTGGTTTGAGGAGTTTTCGCATCAGATGGTTCAAATTTTCTAAGAAGAAAAGCATGTTTTTGACTTATTAACGAGTGATTTTATGTGCAAACCTAAACTTTCTGGCTTATTGGTAAAGAAATCTGCTTATTCAGAAACATGAAGTAAACATAATAGTTCTTTCTGTCAGAAAACTGAATAGTTTGTTAAATGTTATTGCTTTCAGTTTCCTCTCCATACTTTACAAGTTTTTGTCTCATCTCTTGACTTCCTACAAGATATGTTTTCCTTATCCTTTCCTTGTAGGAGAATACCTCAAGCACTGAGTAGTTCTGCCAGGTTGTCACAAAGAGCATCATGAAGCCAGATCTGGAGCTGGTACCCAGAAATTCAGAGTCAATTATACTGCTGATCACAAGCTCAAGTTGGTTTTATTTTTTTAACCTCCTGCCCTTCTGTTTTTTTGTGGCCACCTTTTGGGAGTGGAAACTTTGCCTCCCCCTGGTAGGAAAGGAACAACAGAAAAGAAGCAATGTGCCATCTCCAAAAACGAGCTGCTGTTAGACAATTCATAGGGTCGTACTTACTATGGTTTCTAATAACAGATCCTTCACTGGTTCTTAAAATATGCAGAAATTGCATTGTGGAGGGGAAACATCTCTGTAGTTTAAGTGCTGATGACCAGATTTCAGATTTCCAAAAGTTATCCAATTTTTTGCCTTTTTTTTCAATTTGAGCTGGTGTAAATATGGCTTCTTGTTCATATTGGATCCTTAACGGCTCTTATTTAGGTTTTAGCAGGTGCTAGAGAGCGTGTTTACACTTGGTAAAATTCTCAAATTATTTAAAAACTTACGAGTGCTGGTGTTCACCATAGCTTTCTTACATTATGGGAAGTGTGAACAAGTCCTCTTTAGTTAAGTTGTCTTTAAAGCCAAGTTTGAAACAGCATCTGTTGAAGAAACCTGTGAGGAAATGTTCTCATTCTTGCTCAGGGATCTCTTTATTTTTTTTGCTTGTCAACATCTGTTGTTTACTGTACTAATGATGAAATGTAAAAAACAACCAGGAGTAGAAAGAATACGAAGAAGCTCAGTGTTCGGCTTTGTGCTTCTGTTACAATCTGCGATTGCAGTGCTGAATTTTATATGCGTTTCTGCCATGGTTCTTTTCATCTTTCCTGCACTTGACAGTTTCTTGAGGGTCAATGCTGGCTTGGGCGGGACTCAGCGGGGCATAGCAGACTGTAGCTGATGGGAGGCACTGGGGTACCTTACTGTCAGGTACAGAGTCCACAACAGGAGTAAGTGCTGTAGCAAGACACTGGGTAGCTCTCTTTCAAAAAAGAGTTGATGTGGCTAGTTTACTACTAGTTGTATCTGAAGCAGAAACCAAATCTTAATTGAGGTGTCAGAAAATCTTGATAGACTTGAGGGTGCTTCTGGTACTTCTGTTTTTTTCCACCCACTTTGAAATATTTGTTGTAGTATTTTTGGTATTTTGAAGTTTGGTTCTGAATAGCCTTAAGATAAATATGTTAAATGAAAAGTAGAGGGAGCTTCTCCCAAGAACTTTGTTTTTTCTGTTTGTAATATCAGAAAATGCAAAAGCTGTGGTAAAAACCTTGAACATAAGAATTTTTTTTTCTTGTTGTGTCCAGCTACTTTGACTGTTTTATTACTAGCTCATAAATGACTGAAACAATGTTCCATAAACAAATCTGTCTTTCCAGTGTGGTGTAAGCTATCTTATGCTGCATCTATTCATCCGTTTATTGGTGAATAGACCTCTTCAGAATAAACTTTTTTTTTTCAGGAAGCAAATTTGAGTAACATGGATCAGCTATTCTTTTCAGCAGTGACAGAAGATGATATTTTATAGTAGCCCTATTAATTATAGCTGCTCTGTACTAAATTCCGGTGAATGCTTAGGTGATTTAATACTGTGGAGTGATTTACTTAGTAATAGGGACTCAGACATGCACTATATCAGCTGAGTTTTCTTACAAAAATGCAAAACACTAAACTTAGAAAAGCTGTCCAAAAAGTATAATCTAACAGCTTATGTTGCAACAATCAATAGACTTAGACAGTTGGCCATGAACCTTAAAAAACAAACCAAACCAAAAAACCCAACACCTTTTCCTCTTGCATGGTGTATCTTACTCTTGTCTATGAAGTGTTATGCCAGTCTTGCATTTCAAATAATCCTTTTTCTATGTCATGTTCTTCAACAGTCATTGGGGCTTTTGATGGGATGTATGTACAGCACATACTTAAGTACTTCATGACTTTATAATGCACTACTGCACAACAGTACTTGGGTAGAAACCCAAATCCATGCTGTTTTTTAGTAAGAGTCTTAAGTCTAGCAGTGGTGTGTGCCATATTATATATGGCTCTTTCTTTAAAAAAACAACAGTGTGCCTGTTAGAATTCTGTTTTTCTTGTTTTGTTTTGGGTTTTTTATGCATTATCTTTCAGTTTGAGGACTCTGGGGTAATTTTAATTATGGGATCTGAGACTGAGTGGTGTGGGATTTTTGTGTGTGTGTGGGTTGGTTTTTTTCTTCTCATGAGATAATTCAGCATTTACTTGACTATTGATAAACAAATACATGAAGAAAAGCACACACCTACATGCTCAGGAAACTCTGAAGAGTACTTGGCACCACAAGCACCCTATTTGGTGTTGAGCTCATCTTACAGAACAGGTAGTTTTGATACGGAGTGGGAATCATGGAAAATAGCAGTGCCCTGTGCTGATTTAGTACTGACTGTCATTAGTGCCTCCATATGTTAACTGGAGTAGGTCAGAATGTATAGGAATCATGTAAATCGTAATTTATGTAATGTAAACTTGATTTCTAAAAATCATAAAATAATTCATTATTTTTTCTGGCAGTAAAAATACGGTAATTCAACTCTAGTGTGAACACTCAGTACAAGCAGCTCATTTGAGTCCCTCAGCGTAGCATCCCCTCCTGCCATCGCAGCTTTGGGTGAGCACTCCCCTGTCCTGCTCCTTCAGTTTTGGTGCTCTTTGCCTGTCGTGGGGAGTTGGAAAAATGCTCCAGTAGTAATTTTTCACCAAAAGTCCTACTTCTCATAGAGGGAAGTGACATAAATACTTAGATAACTTTCTTTGCACAATTTGATCTAGGGGGAATTTATTTACTGTAAGTCTACTGAAAATCAAATGTTAATTCCTTTACCCAAAGGTCACACTTGAGGCTGTTGCCCAATCCTAAGACTGTACTTACGCAATGCCTGGTTCTGATGCTTGGATGATAACCAATTTATTTTGTTTGCTGATCCATTGGGTGAAACTTGCTCTATTTAACAAGTGTATCTTCCATTCTTAATGCATAACTGTGTGGGAAAGTGTATATTTAATGGTTTTCTTAGATTTCTCTACTAATTTGTTTCAACTGTAGAGAATGATAAATTCATAAGTGTGACAAGCAAAGTTTGGGGGGTGGGGGGAAGGAAAGAAGAACACTTATATTTGAATGTACTAAAGAAGATGTAGATGTTTTAGGAAACCTGGGCCTCTGCTGAGACTTTGCTACAAACAATAGTTTTATTAGAGGCTCGACCCTGAAGACATGAATGAACAGATTTTGAGCAAGTTACCTGCTTAATAGGCAATTGTTGACTTAAAGAGAATGGTCCTGACTGATGGTTTCCATGTGGGGATGGCAAGTTCTGTGTTAAACTTTCGCTGGGTTTTTATGCTTAAATGGCTAAGCAGGAATTGCGACTTCTCTTCTGGATTTTTCTGTGTGAATGTGGCAGAAATCTGTATAATAAAACTAAATGTACTGTGATCCTTCAAATAGTTAGTGTACCTAGCTTGCAACTGAAGTTAAAAATACTCAGAGTGCTGTTGATTTACACTCCTGTTTAAAGTTTCCCATGTCCCTGTTGGAGCTTTAAGAGATGTGAAGTATGTCTTCTCTTTGACCAGATTCTTACTGACATATCTTCTCAAACTCTTTATTTTAGTGGATCCTGAACACAGTTTCTCTTCCTAGAAGAAGAAAGTGTGTGTGTGTGCGTGTGTGTTTTTTTTCCTACTAAATTGTGAGATTTCTGTTGGTGAGGATTTTTTGGTGGGTTTTTTTTCCTTGCAATATATCAGCATAACCTGGACAAGGACATAGTTGTGGGGAAACTGGAACCTTTTTAATAGCATTTACATTTGGTGTTTTCACTTGCATGTAGCAGAAAAAAAATTCAAGTTCTTTGTCAGTTTTTCAAATCCCTAAAGTGCTGAATAGTCTATTCCTACAAAAATAAATATATGAAATGAATTTGTGTGACTTGTAGTTTAAAAATGTTCTTGCATTCCATTGTTAACAACTGTAATAATACCACTTTCTCAAATTTCAGTGTTTTTTAAGTAGTACAACGGACTATCATGGTTTGGCATGAACTGCTAAGTTAAGTATTGCTAGCTTGCACATTCCTGTTGGTTATATTGTAATCTTTACCTCCATTGGAAAATATGTACTATTTTGAGTACTTATTTCAGGCTCTTGGCTTCATGCCTGTCAAACAATGAAACATGGTGGTTTTCTTTAGTTGAAGAACTAATAGCTTTTTTTAATTTATTTTTTTTTTACAGTAATATCCCTTACTGTGAAATCTCAGTAGTGACTTTCATGAACTTTGGGCATAAAAACTAATATAACTACATGTGAGTTGGAGTTCAGATAGCTTAGTAATTGTGTGTACTTTTTGTAGCCGAAGGAATGAGTACTTGACTGAAGGATTTCTTCTTTTAGATGCTACCTGTTAATCAGTGGTAGTTTTTAAAATAACTTTTACTTAAGCAACTAAAAACGTTCCTTGAACATACCTGCAACTTTTGTACAGTATCTCTTTTTGTTTGACTAGGCTTTCTTGTCTCCGATTCTTATCAGTGTGACTGTATTGCATGGGGCAATGTAACTTCATGTTTCGGTGACTTTTATGGCTGATTTATGTAAAGATGTCTACAGTGATAGCCTCTTGACTGGAGTAGGAATACACAATTTTCAGAAAAATTTTTTCCTGTTAAAGGTTCATTGATGTTGTGAGGCAACGCTCATGAGTGGTAACAACCCACTGCCGAGTTGGTGTTATGTGTGGAGCTATTGGAGTAACTGATACTTTCAGAAAACACAGAGCTGTATCCTTTCTGCTGTTATCTCTCTAGCTAATAGAGCCTGAGGAATCTGTGTATTCAGCAAGTTCTCTCATTTATATGTAGAATTGTAGTTTTTGGATACCGGGGGCAAAAACTCTTGCTGTCTATGCAAGAAAAGATGGGCTTGGTGGATACAGGGTTTAAAACAAATACACAACAGAGATACCGCGAGGTGTCTGAATGGGTAAGTCACTTGCCTAATTGCGTAACTATGTTTGCTTAATTTTTCTGCTGCAAACCAGATTTCACGAAGAGAGGTTGATGGCCGTGTAGCAACATTGGTCTGTCCTAGTCATTATCCTGGCTGTGTACCTCTAGTGTAATAGAAACCAGAGCACGGAAATCAGGAAGGCATGCAATAGGCACGTGCCTGCAGGCCAGTTACAGGAGCGGCTCTCATATTTTTTTCTGGGAAATCCACGCAGTCTCTCTGAAATGCCTGATGCTAATGCAGGCAGCATGGGTATCAGACAGGTGGAACTGGAGGTCTGCACAGAGTTGCAGGGTTATGGTCTTGCTGAGGCTGCAGAGGTGTGGTAGGATAGCTCTTGGCACTGGAGTCCTTCAGTGGCTTGATACAGGCTCTTTAGGATGGGTAGGCTAGGATGCTGAGGAGGAGGTGTTGCCCTTCTATGTGAGAGCAGTGGGGTTGCATGGAGCTCTGCCTTGGGGCAGAGGATAAGCCTGCTGAGAGAGCATGGGTCAGGATTATTGGGTAGACCAATCTGGGTGATGTTATGGGTGTCTGCGACAGACCATCTAATTAGGAAGAAGCAACAGATGAGGTCTTGTTCAAACAACTGGAAGAAGCCTCATGTTTGCAAGCCTCTGTCCACATGGAGGACTTTAACTACTCTGCTCTCTGCTGGAGGAACAGCACAGCAGGGCACAAGCAATCTAAGGAGACTTCTGGAGTCCATTCATGACATCTTCCAAACATAGGTGGTCAGTGAAGTGACAACAGGATGTGCTTTGGTAGACTTTGCACTTGCAAGCGAGGAGAAACTGGTCAGAGTTGTGAAGATGGAGGGCAGCCATTCAGAGGGACCTTGCCAGTCTAGGGAAATGGGCCAACAGGAATGTCATGAAGTTCAACAAAAGGAGATACGAAGTTCTGCACTGGGGGAAGAATTGCCCCATATAGTAGGTTTGGGCCAACAGGTTGTAGAGCAGAATCCCAGAAAAGGACCTGGGGGTCCTGATGGACAAGCTGATCATGAGCAAGCCTGCAGTGTGGCCCTGTTGACAAAGCCCAACAGCTTCCGGGGCTGCATAAGGAAGAGTGTTGCTGGCAGGCTGAGGGTGGTGATGCTTGCTTGCTCCTCAGCCCTGGTGAGACACACCAGGAGTGCTGTGTTCAGACCTGGGTTTCCCAGTACAAGACGGACATGGGCATGCTGGAACAAGTCCAGCAAAGGGCCACAAGTTATCGAGGAACTACAGTGTCTGACATAGGAGGAGAGGGTGAGACATCTGGGACTGTTTAGCTTTAATCGTGAGAAGAGAAGGCACAGGGAAGACCTTATTAATTTTGTGTAGATGTGTTGGGCGGTATAGGCAAATGGAGCCAGACTCTTCTCAGTGGTGCCTAATAACAAAGCAAGAGGCAAAATTTCACTTTACGACTCTTCTTTTTCTGAAAAGGAAACAATCCATAAAATCCAGAGACTTGTCAGTTTTGCAGTGTTCAGTGCTGAAGTGAGATCATTAATGTCTCTCTTGGAGACCGAAGGAATCAAAGTATTTGTAACTACAAAGCTTAACATTAATTTTACATTTTTAATTGTTGAGTTAAAATACTACATCTAATATTGGACTGTAATATGTATTGAATAAGACTATAAATATGCATTTTTAGGTAAATCCTTGATTAGATACCAGTATTAAAACTGACACATTGCAGCTTGAACTGTACTCCAGGGTTGATACAATTATGACTGAGTGTAGGGGCTGATTTGCCTTCCCTAAGGCAGTGAGAATCATCTGCTGGGAAAAAGTGGTCTGTACATCCCACCTCTGAAAGTCCTAGTAGGATTTAGATTTATTTTTTTAACTTCAGATTTCTTATGCTTGATTATTGATGCTTTTTAGCATCATGTCAGTGAAGTTTAAAATACTGATGGAGTGGTCAAAAGTGACTTAGGTTGCCTTTGCCTTTTTAAGCTGTGGTTCTCTTGAACAGGTAGAAAATCACTAATACGTTAAAACTTCTTGTTCTTGCTCTAGTTGTTTAGTGTGGTTACTGCTGTTATTTACCACTTTATAATTTATGGTGGCTCCTAAATATAGGCTAATCATCATCTTGCAAGTCATTGTTTACCACTTTATAGTGTTTCCAAATCTTTTTTGATGTCTGTGATGCAGTTTCACAGACCAGTTGCTGGCCACTGGCCTCTGCTGGGACTTGTTTCACAATGAACAGTGACGATCAAAATGTTGGGGCAGCTGACATCTTCCTCCTATGTCAAGTTTTTATTTTTATTTTAACCCTTGTATCACTTCTTGTGCCAAGGATGTATCCTGTCTTATTTCCTTATTTTTTGTCAATAAATAAATATTTAAGGAAATACTTTGGATAGTCTGTGTTAGGTGTTGATGTAGCCAGGGCTTTAAGTAAGTGGCACTGCGAGCAAGTGACAGTGGTCGGCACCATTGTCTTGGCAGGCACCTTCTTTTAGCTTGTTCTCGTCCATGCGAGAGGTGCTTAGGTGCTGTGTTTGTCTGCCAGTCTTGCCAGGGGTTGCTCTGGCCCATGGGAGAGCGATCAGAGGGTCAGTGTCAGGAAGGGGACCTGCAGCAGGGCTGGCCAAAGTGGGACACGGGTCTTCGGTGGCAATGCATTGAGCACTGCTGCTCTGCTGCCTTCAGACAACTTTTAAGCATCACACAAGGGTAGAATTATTTCTGGCTAGCTTGTGTGTGCTTCTTACCTGTTTGAGCTTAAACTGAAGCATCAGACTTCACTTACAGGAACTGGATAAACCCTAACTGGAGGTTCAGTGGCTGAGCAGTGGGAGCTGACTGCAGGTTGGAGTGGCCTTGGTGGTTCAAGCGGTATGGTTCACGGACTCCACGCTACGCTTCACACTGTCCCACTGAGCTTTACGTTCTTACTGATGGCATGCCAGGAAGGCCTGTTTTCACAATTTGCTAACGCAGCTTAGATTGGAGCCCGGTCGTGTTATCTCTATTACTTGGATTCTGTTGTATAAACCACAGAAAAACTTGTTGCTCAATGTACCCTTCCTGGAAGTCTCTTCCTTGCACATGTGAATGAGAACAAACAGGAGATAACTTGTTCTTCAGGTTTCTTTTCTTTCAAGGGTGAAGGGTTTCTAAAAAATGTTTGTAAATGTATCACTTGGGGCAAGAAAGACAGACAATAATAGATGTTGATTTAAAAGGCACGAGATTTCCAGTCATTCTGACTACCTCCCAAATGGCCAGCTGCCAGCAGCTGTGTCTTTTGAATTTGGCATCTTGAGATCAACAGTTTTATAAATGCTGTGGAAAAAGGCTACTATTTTTAATGCTTGGTTTTGCCGGGTTTGTTAAAGTTGTCCAGGCTGATATACCCTAGAACTTTAAAGATTGGATTTTGACCCATTTTATTAGAGGCTAAGGACTATCGGAGGGCATTGTGGTCACTTGGGAGGTCACTTGACAGAATACACGCCATCTGCAACCAGCTGAAGATTTTTTTGAAGATGTATTTAGCACCTGATAAGTGATACGCGAGTATGTAGTTAAATGTTTTAGCTGTTACGCCACCTCTAGAGAGGTACAAACGCAGCCCAACAGAAAAGTTACTGGACCAGGAGCAATATCTTCCACCTCTCTCTGCCTTGAGACCTCAATTAAATTGCTTTTCTTTCCCCAGTCTGGTCTGACGGTTGAGCCTTTTCCCAGAGGTAGGAAGCTGGTCAGTGCAGTGCCAGCCACAACATGGCCTCAAATTCCCTGTTCCTGTGCAGTTCCAGTTCTCGCCTGGTGTGTAAGGGTTGCTATAAACCTTGTGAAAGATACTCCTTGTGTAGAAGACTTGATAGTATGGAGAATCTTTCTCTCCAATATTAAGAAAATGGTGACTCCCCATTCCTCTTTTGGCTTTTTGCCTGTTGGGAGCGCATGTAGATGCAAGTGAAGCATGAGCCGTCCGTTTTCCATTTGCTAAACTTCTGTGAAGGCCAGGCCTGGGAGGCTTTGCGGAGTCTGGGTTCCATTTTCCGCTAAAACGGTGTGAAATGCATCAGATCTGTAAGAGCTGTTTTTGAGGAACAACAAGCAGTAATCTTTGCACTTCTGCAGGTAGTGTGAGGCTTACAGTACGTAGATACTGAAGAATTTCTTTGAAATACTGTAGCTTTTATAGGTACTTCTTTCCCCCTGTCCCACAGAAAGGATTTTCTAATTTCTGGTTTTTGTGGGCCTGCCCAACATTTTATTTAAGCAGCTACGGGATGGTCATCTTTACAGGTCTTTTAGTCCTTCTCTAAAGCTTTTTAACTTGCAAAGATAACTTTCATTTTTAAGAGTTACCATGCCACAGGATGTTTTTGCTCTAGATGCTAGAGTATTACAGAGCTTTTGGAAGCAAAAATTATAAATAAAAATGAATACCAAGCAAAGAACAAATGAGACCTCATTCCAGATCATTCAAGTGAAATAAGCATAAAATTTGAATATGGATATAAAAAAAAGATCGGGCTGTATTATTTCTCACTTTCTTGGTACGAAGTATCGGTAAAAGCTAGATTCATTGCCTGTACTAGCAATGAGATGACTAGCAGGACAAAACCAAAATGCCATTCTGCCGCTTGTGGAGCCGGTCAGATCACGGTCTTTGTCTGATTTAACATCATTCTTGGAAAGGAGTTATGCTGTATTTCCTTGTGAGGGAAACTTGCAACATTTTTATAATGAAGTTCAAATAAACAGTTTATAATGCAGTATATCTGAAAATCAGCATTAAGCCGAGTAAATCTGGTCTGAAAGAAACAGTATTAATAGAGAATTTGAGGTAGAGATAAGTAATACTAATGAGTGCCATTTCAGTCCTTTTGAACATGTGATATACATATGTGATTTTTTTTCTTAATGTAATATGCATGTACACAAACTGTGTATGACATTTTTATAATGAAGTTCAAATAAACAGTTTATAATGCAGTATATCTGAAAATCAGCATTAAGCCGAGTAAATCTGGTCTGAAAGAAACAGTATTAATAGAGAATTTGAGGTAGAGATAAGTAATACTAATGAGTGCCATTTCAGTCCTTTTGAACATGTGATATACATATGTGATTTTTTTCTTAATGTAATATGCACGTACACAAACTGTCTGTGTATGAGCTGCCTGTGCTATGAGTATCTTGCTATATAGAGTTTTAAAATTTTTAACTGTATTGATGTTCTAAAGTTTCATGGTGAGGTTACCAGACATTCCTAAGTTTTAAATATATTTTCACCGCTTCCTTTTTTGTTTATAAAGTATTTTTTTAATTCTACTTACAGGTGATGATACTCCCCCCCCCCCCCCATTTTAAGCAAAGTCTTGTTTTAGGAATCTGTATCGCCACTCTGGATTAGTGGTTTAAACTAACATTTAAATTTGCCTTTTTCCCTTTTGCTAATAACTTTGTGTGAATGGAGGGCTTTGATTATATCTGTTTTTATTGGCTCTGTTCTGTTCACACTATGCCTGCAATAAATTTATGGCAGTTGAATATATGAGATTGGTAGTTTAAGACTAAGAATCTTGAGAAATGTAAAAAATGAAATCCATAATTCCAAAATAAATACTAGGTCAATTAGGTGATGCAGTGAAGCATTTTTATGTTAAAGCAAGCTTTAGCAGATTAAGGTCTTCTGAAGATACTCCCCATGACCTTTATGGTAAGATAATTGAATTGCTTGATGGAACAGAAACTCGGATTCAGTGAAATGTTTGCAGTAATTAAACCAGAAAGCTATGTTTGTAAGGTAGTTCCTGTGCAGAACATTACAATGTGCTACAAAAGCCATGATGAGTGAAAGGTTAATTTCTTGGTGACAAAAATAATCTGTGTTTAAAATCATATCTCTCTGTGTGCATACATATATTCAAATAACAAATATGTATAGCATTTGTGTGTAATTCAAAAGAAGGATACATATGCATGTTGTCCTTACTGTGACATGAAAATACTTCGTTTCATCGTGATCAACTTTAAGGAATCTGAGATATGGTCTTACTTTTTATGAACGTAAGTGCATCCATGGGTGAGAAGTGCTATAGAACGGTGAAATATTAAATGACATTAAATGGCCTTTGTTTATATGCAGTTAGAGCAGTTAAAATAGCATTGATATAAAGAGTCTGCGTATGGAATACTTTTTTAAAATATTGCTTTAAATAGTTGAAAAGAATTTTGGTACATTTTTAATTTTTTAGTAAAACAAACATAAGTGCTGTTTTTCCTTAGTAAATTTACTTCTGGATTGTGTGTAAAATAGTGGATAAGAGAGAATCTGCTTCTAATCTATTCCATGTGCAGAAACAGTGAATAAATTTGATCAAATCTTCAGTTCTTTATAAGCAATTCCTTTTTGAAATATGAACATATCCTGCAGAAATTTCTTTTCTCCCTCTATTAGAGTCCAGAATACATGGATTCTCAAGATCTGTGAAATTCTTTAATGCACTAAACAACTGAACATGTAAGGCTGTTTTCTGGGTTGCTTAGCAGCAGTTAGGTTTTTTACTTTGAGTGGCCTTCAGTGACATCTTTGGATTGTTCAGCGATTTGGCAGAAATAAAAAAGTCATTCCAGTGTTTGAAACGTAAGGAATCGTTTAAGCCGTGAAAAAAAGTAGAGTTGGCGTATTGTAAAGTTTTATTTATATTGAAACATTTACGAAACTTTATATTCTGTATTCTTGTAAATGTTTGGGAGAAGTGAGTGCTGGAAGAGTACTCTGTTGGATGTTAAGTATAGTTTCAGGTGACTTACCACCTGAAAGACTCAAACTTTGATCACAAATCAATTGTATCCGAATTAAGTTTTTTAAATCGGTATATATCTAGTTGGAAGTATATTTTCTGTATTTATATAGAGAGCCGAGTATTGTTAGTAGTGCTTTGAGTTGAGAATATAATTTAAACCAGTTAAAATGTAAAATATTAAATATACTTTTTTTTCCTTACGGGATATCAAGTGCATATTTACAAGAACCTTTTAATTGTCTGGGTCTCCTGTATCACTGCAGAGCTTGTGTTGGCACTGCCTTTTGCTCGGGCTTGAATAGCCAGCAGAGAGCTTGAGGCTGGTTTTAATACATGTTATTAAAGGTTAGATTGTCAGCTTCGTGCTGTGGCTCCCCGCCGACTTAGGATGCTTTCTGCGTCTCTCTTCTCTGCTGCCTTCTTCCTGCATTGCACGAGTTGCGGGAGTGTTCATCCTCCAAGCGGAGTAGTGGCGTGGGTCTGGCGGGAGCGTGCCGCTGGACCCAGTACGGCGTGGGAGAAGCCAGTGGCTGAGTTAAAGGAAAGATTTACGTAGCTGCCCGTGCAGGTTAGCCAGACCAGAGTTCTAGTAGAAGGCTGTAAAGGCCAAGTTTTTCAGACAGGTAGGAAATATTTTTAAAGTGGGAAATCTTGGGACCCGAGAGGCGAACAGAGACGTGACTAAGACGACTGTAAAAGTCCGGTAGCTTTGGATGCACACAAGAGATCTCCCCATACGTCGTGTGGTGGCCAGACCTGCTGCTGAGGAGCTGCTCCCAGCGCTTCTGTGCAGCTTCTCTTCCACTCTCTTTCTGTTCATACTGTTTTATGAGAGGAGAGGAGGAGAAACCACTCACCAACTCCGTTCTGCCTCCTTCCAGCAATGTGATGAATCGAGATTAATCGGAGCCTATTCGGCATTCTGGCAGCTGGTGCACAGACTCGGGGCGGTGGCCACTTCGCGCAGGCTAAGGGCAGGCGCAGGGGTCTGGGAACCTGCAGGGGCCGGGTGGACATTCAACTGTCCTCCCTCTTCTCCTAACCCCCTCTTTCACAGGGAGTGGAGCTTTGGCGAACACTTGTATTTTAGTGTAGGCTTTGGCGTAAATACTTTCCTGCTTACCTTCTTTCCGTGCGATGTGTTGAGTAGGGAGGTCTAGCGCGTATGTCAGGAGAGAGCTACTGCGGTTGATCGGCTCCGCTTTACTGGAATGGAGGCAGGGGTAAGACAGGTGGGACTGGTGCATTGTCTGTTCGCAGCGGTAAAGCAAATTCGGATGCCTCGGTGCGTACTGACTTCCATATTGAAGGATTTAAACTGGAGGACCATGATGGAGAGCTGCTGGTTGCATCATTCTACTCTAAGGAGAAAAGCAACAACCATGAAATGAATTTTGTAATCTTCTAGGTAACAACAGAGATTTTAAGATAATAGCTTTGAGTACAGCTAAGTTTTCACTTTGTAAGGTATTGGTATTGTGCTGTTTTCCTGATCATCTTAACATCTTGCAAATTGCTTAAAAGTAATTTAGAGAATATATATATTATTAAGGGAGATCAATTTTACCTGTTAGTGTGATGGTCATGGCAAACTTATAGACAGAGCTGCTTAATTCTGAAACACTTTAAAGTCCCTAGCATGGAGCATTGTGTTATAATTTATCCTTTCTTACATCATTTCAATAATCAAAGGAGTAAGAATGCATTAAGAATGTCTAAGTAATTTTATATCCTGCAAAGGAGTTTAGCATCAGCAAAAGTTAAAACATTATAGTCTCTTCTAATTACAGAATAGAAAAATATTTCATTGTGGTCTCTTGTAATTCCCAAGTGATGTAGCCTTCTCAAAAATTCTGCTCTTGGGCTGTATCTCTTTAGTTCAGGTTCAGAAATGCAGAGGCAATTTATCTTTTTAAGTAGTTCATGAGTTAAACTTTATTGAAATTAAAGTGATAGTATTCCAACATTTTTGAGGACAGAAGAAGAGACAAAAAGGCTTGCTTAGGAGGAAGACACCTTTTTAGGCAAGTCATTATGTAACTTCTAATTCAGGTTTTTTTACCATGCTCTAATGACTCTAGTACCTTTGTTTGTAACTGGCGGTTACTGCTCCAGATGGGCCGCAGGTCCAAACTAGTATGTTACCAGCTCCTTTTGCTCAAATACGGTTTTGCGACTTTCTGGCAGAACTAGTTAATTACTGCAAAGTAGAGGTTGGCAGCTGACTGAGCATCCTCACTGAATGCATTAGGGACTGGTGCTTGAGCTAGCTCCCTGATGCTACTTCTCTAGCAATGTAAGAATAGTTTTATTTTCTGGAGAAATCTCTCTAATCTGTGATCAAGTGGGCTCATGTGGGCACAGTTAGAGCTGGTAAACACTTCACTGTGACAGCTTAGGCAACAGAAACCAATCTGGGTTTTTTTCTGAAACAAAATGTTTTCTTCTGACATCTTAAATTTGGAGATTGTTTTTTGACAAGTTACAGAAAGGATTTGTATCAATTTCTGCAAATTGGTTTTGCCAAGGATGTGGGTTCATAGTAGCCAAGCTGTCTCATGATTTCAGGGTAGCAACTTAGACCTGAAAAGTATTTTATGGTTAAAGCCAGTTGAGCTGTAACAGGAAACCCAAACTCAACCAAAATCAAAATAAATGGAAAAAAATGCAAACAGGAAATTTTGCCTTTTTTTTGGCAGTCCTACTAATTGCTTATGAACTCTAGAAATGGAGTAGATCATCCAAACTTTCACCTCTTTTAACTCTTGACTTTTTTTTTTTTTTATTATGCATGATTGAGATTTGCAGAGACTTTCAGAATCTAGTGAGCTTTTCTGACTTTTATTCTGGCCATTGCAATGTTATATCCTCTATGTCAAGACAGCTTTTGGAGCTGTGTTGTGTCTGTGGAAAAAGAATGATTTATAAACTTACATTCTTGTCCTTACAGAACAATCTGTTAGTCTCCATACAACTGAAATTAGTCCCAATTATATGCAGTGCCTCATTGGTTTTAGTAATGTGCCAAAAAAAGCAAGTGATAGCCAAATTCTGGTTTAAAGGGATAGCTGGAATCGTTGACCTAACAAGAAGGAAGAAGCTTAAAAACGTAAATCAAGTGATAAAGCCATTGTTTGCAGAGTAGAAAACACAGTACTGTCATGTTTATCTCAAGAACAGGCAATAGAAGAAAGTACTTTTCTCAGATAATGCAACTGTATGAAGTGTGAAGATTGGAGCAGTGTTTGATGCATCGTACTTGTGCTATTGCACGCAGCTGATGGTTACGCTTTTGTTATATCTTGAGGTCAAGAATAAGTAGTGCTGATGGTAAGGATTGCCTTTAGAATGCGGCCAAATAAATAAAGTGTGTGTGGTGGTTATAATTTTTTTTTGTTAAATACCTGGATTTCAGTGTTAGGAGATGGTATTCTGAGTCTTGCGTTTGCATTTCTGTGAGTATGTGGACTTAAGTTTTTCTTGTTTCTTTCAAAATATACTTGATATAAAATCACTTGGAGTCTCTGCTAAATGAGAAACTGGGAAAATTCCTACTGCTTAGTTGCAACTCTAGGAAGACGCCGTTAAATAAAGTCAATAGTAGGAGGCTTTGCTTGATACTTATCATGTGTGGCTAGGGCTGCGTCTGCTGTTCTTCTGGAGTAGGCATAATGTAGTTGGATGCTTCTTATTCTAAGTGGACACTTCCACTGTAGGGAGGATTTTTCTGAACTTAAAACGCTCGTTTTCTCTGGTGTCCATTGCATCTGCAGTGTGACAGCAGAGCTGAGCATCTGCTCTGCTGCTAAGAGTTCTCTCTGTGCTGACTTACGCTTATCCTTTCTCAGTGCCTTGGTGATTTAAGGTTACTGAATGAGGGCTCCTTTAAGATTTCAAGAGCTAGTTCTTATGCAAATACCTCATGTCTGGAAGTGGAAGTTTTTGCAAGAAAGCTCTACTCGTGTAACTTCCAGTATTAACCTTCTTCCTCTTCTAGTGCAGTCTTCTGCCGCCTCGAGGTACTGCTTACTCAGCTTGAAAGACTCATGAAACATGAACTTTCCAAACATTCAACAGAGGAACTAGAACGGCAAGGCCTCGATTGTCCCTTTTTGCTTAGTTTTGAAGCTAATACATTTTCAGTGCGTGAAGAATGTACTTTTTCTGTGAGGTGGTTTGCACTGCACAAAGCTATAGTTCACACTGTGGAACATCTTGAAGTCTACATTATTGTAATGGAAGAGGAATGTTAGGAGTCTTTTGTGGACAATTTTTTTTTTGCCACAGAGCTTGCTGTATCCTTGCTTCGGATGATGAAGAGCAAAGACTCTAACTGCTTGTTTAATTTTTCTGTTTCTTAGTAGTAGGCATTTTCTGATGCAAGGACTCCATGATCTATCCTCTCCTTCCTGTCTTAGGAAAAAATAAAAATTATAGGTTTGGCAATTTTAGGCAAGATACATTCCTTAAATTTCCCATTTTCAGCTGGTGGCACACCCCTGCTTTTTGGTTTGTGTGTTTTGGTTTTTTTTTCTTCTCCTGGATGACTTGGTGGCATTATTCAGCATTAATCTAGGCTTTGAATAGTTCTTGCAAACCTGTGAGAATACTGACCAGGCTTTCTCTGTCCTGAGTCACTGTGTGTGAATTAGAAGGCTGAAATAGAGGCGAAGGGCTCAATATATTGAGAACACAATTTAAGAGGGTGATCAGTGGAGTGTTTTGGTTTGTTTTTTTGTTGTGGGTTTTTTTTTCTTAAATTATAAGAAGAAGAAGTTTAGAGGGTAAAGTTAACTTGCAGAACTTCCCAGAAGTATAAATCTCATACAACATGTGAAAGACTTCTTTTATGATGGCTTGATAAGGCCTAGAGGAAGTAATGCAGGACTTAAAAAATTTCAGATTTTTCTGTGATTATGATACTTGCCCATATGCATTGCAGTTTGGTGTTGGTGGCTTAAAATAGTCATCAGAAAGGAAGTGAGACTGAGTTGTGGTGTGTCTACCTTTTAGGTAAACTGCATACTTTTTAATGGAGTTTTTATATTCCTGCTATTCATTGTTTATCGTTTTCTTGTATTACTCTCTTAATATAGACTTTGATGGAGCATGAAAACATCAAGCAATTTTTTTCAGTATTTATTAATTGGATCTGATTAGGAACTAGACGAAGGCACTGTTGCATTTATTTGTTTTATTTTTCTTTAAATGAGCTACTGCCTGGAGTTTAGGGGAGACAATAGCCAAATACAAGCACATAAGGAGCATTGACCAGTCTGTACTCCAGGGTGGTGGTGGTTGTTTTTCACTGAAATACAAAACTGAGATCCCTTGGCTATCAGGTGGCAAAGGTGCCGTTGTATTTTTACTCTCCAGCAAACTGAGTCCTCAGGGTTTGGCTTATCGTTATAAAATGCTGGTAGGTTCCTTTTTGGCTGACGATACTACTGATAGCTATTGCAAACACGCATATAATTTTTTTTTTATTGGCGGGTAACTTACCTTCTTCACAGAAGCCTGACCCCAGTATATGCTTACGTCTGGGAATGCTGACTTTGAGCTACTTTATCCTTCTCTCAGGTGGACTGTATTTCTCTAGGAAGGTTTGCAGTTCAAAGACCCGTGCTTGTTTGAAACAAAACTGTTGTTGAATTAGAAATTATGCGTTCATACGGTGTTCCTCCCCCATCAACTACAGATATGATTATTGTAAATTAAAAATAATGTATTTGTGTCATCTAATTGAAAATAATTTTATGTGTATGCTCACTTATGTTTTACATTGTATAAATTAAAGGCAGTTGGGTACTTCTCAGGAGTAAATGTGGCTCCATAAATAAAGGAGTCCCTTTTTCTCTTATTACATATCTTTATTATTCCTAGCAAGAATTACTCTCAAGAGCAGTCTCTTTTTGTGTTCCCTGATTATGGCCGTTTGCTGTGTTTCTTTTAAAGAAGACTTTTGGATAATATGTTTGCTTTTGCCAGGCTTACTTGATGTTTAAGTTGATGTTTTAGGCTAGTTATTTCTTGGCCTCTATTAAAATAGCTTTATCAGTACTCATGTTTTCCTGTAGTTAATAGGTACATGCTTTAATTTAACAGTCTAACATCATCTGCTGCCACAGCAATCTGATCTTTACATGTTCTTGGGTAATACTTTGTTAATGTTTTTTTGTCCAGCAGCTGGCTACGGTTTCGGTTTTATTCACTATCAAGTCCTCAGAGTGACATTATGCTCCTTGATTATAAAATGTATCTTAAAAAAAAAAACAATGAGGCTTTTGTACTGTGTCAGCTCAGCTTCAACGGTTAGATCTGGATGTGTGTGTTTAATTATTTCAGTTAATTATGACTACCCCAAAGAACACAAATTGGCAGGTAACAGGGCAAATAACAAGGTTTTAAAGCAGACTTGATATTTGTCACTGGTTTACTGACATTCCTTCCAAATTTTCTGATTTCCATGTCACTCTAGAAAGTGAGTGTTTTGGCAAAAGCTTTATGCAGGCATGAAACACGTGGACAATACTTAGAAGAACTGGAATATTTTGCAAGTACAACATGTTGAGAGATATTACACAATGTTTAGTCCATAGTGCTTTATACCTATAGGTGGTAATGTCATTCTGCATTGAGTGATGAAGAATTATGATTTTTGTATTTGTCACCCTGTTACTTAAAATCTGCCCTAATTTGGAAGAGCTATAAGCCTTATCAATTATTATGCAGTGTGTTGCAGGCTGTCTTTGAGTATTTTTTTAGAAGAGTAGGGTGGTATGCCGCGTGAGGAAAGAGGCACTTACCGCCGTACTCGAGACTCTAAGCTTTTTGCTTTAGTACTGAATATGCATATAAGACAAAATGTAAATACAGACTTTAAGGACACTGCTTATGCTGGTAAGTGTCATGTTGGGATATGCTAAATGCTTGCTATGATGCTTACCATCATTTGATTTGGTAATTGTGAGATGTGCCTTGCACTGGTCAGCAGATACTTAAAAATGGCAATTTGAAATACTAAGTCTTATTTGAGGTCACTCAAATGTGCATTATGATATATTAAAACTTTCTGCTACAGATTAGGTTTTGATTAACTTGCTTATTTCTCCTGTGTGCAAGGTACTTTATTACTGTGTAAATACTGAAAACGGAGTTGATACTTGACATAACACAGAAGAAAAAAACATTCACATGAACTTTTACTGAAAGTATCCAAGTTGAATAATACTGAGCAGAAATGGTAAAAAATTATTCTTGAAAACAGCATTACATTAAATCAGCTGCACTAACATCTTGTTACTTAATACTGGTTTTGTTTGCAGAAATACAGTATTTCTTGAGCTAAAGCTCCCACACAGGAACTGGAGGCAGAAGTAGGCCAAATTTTAGCTCCTTACTCTTTATCGTTTGTTTTTCTAGATTTTGGCAGAAATAGCACATTCTTTGTTTTAATTTTTTACTTCCCCACACTTGACATTTTATATCCTTTAAGTTTGCAAGTTTCTTTCCAGTTTATTTTGCATGAACTTAAAAGGTTTTGGTATTGTATTAGCTCTTCTAAGCAGGACTTAAATCTTGAGTCTTAAAAGTGGAAAAGAGGAACTTTAATTTCAGAAATACTCAAGGTTACTAGATAAATGAGTTGCATAACTCAGAATTACAGTTGTCTAACCACAAAACAATGCTTTCTTGTTTACTCGTGGTCATTAACTTAGCCTAAGCATTTCCTGCGCAGTATCACAAGGTTGTATAAATGGAGTTTTGTAGACTTTCTCCGGCTTATATATATTTTTTGTAAAACACAGTTTTAGAAATAGCTTTGTGCCCATACAAATACAAATTAACTAGCAGGGGGCTAGATACTAGTCTTTGAGATCATACACGGTCGGCAATGATTTGTTTGTGTGTAAAAGGAGACGAATGTTATGACTTCAGTAACATGTTTTGGGCCTGTTTGTGTAGGCAACATAGCTTCAAAACAACTCTCTACTTCCTGACTGGTTCTCAAATGCCTCACTCAGTTTAATAAAGTTTGAATAAAAGGTTCACCAGTCCACAAAGGCTGTCTTTCAGACCTCGTTACGCATACCTGTAAGTGGTGTTTATTTAGGATTAGGCTGATACCTGTAGCAGTGTTGTGATACTTGCTTTGGCTGCTCGAACCGATCGGAGGTTTCGGTCCCCTGCGGGATTGCTTCCTGAATACTGAAACGTGCAAATGAAGATTTTTCGCATCTTGCAAGTGTAACGGTTCAAAGGTGTTGCCAGGACTTCGCAGTCTCTCGGGAGCCTTTCAGCCACCCGATGGCAGGACCTTGCCTCCGGGGGTGGAAATCACAAGGAATCTTACGCTTAATAGATCTGGTTTTCTAAAGACCTGTCTGTTAAGAGGCTTGGGGTGGGGGAAGCTTAGTATTTCTATATATCTCCCATGTAGCCAGAATATGTAATTTGGAAACCAAGAAAAATTGACTTGTGCGTGTTTGTGTATATGAAAGTGTCGCCCAAAAATACATGTGGGGTTTGGTTGAGCTATAAAGTTGGTGATAATCTTTGTTCCTATAGCGTGCTCACGCATTTTTACGTGTTCAAGTACTGCAAAATTTGCATCCTTGACTAATTTTTGTCATCTTGAGATCAGCCTAAATTTGGGAGGAAGTCCCCATGTGAAGATGCCTAACAGCCTAGGTCAGCGCTTTAAGGTGAATGGGGGAATTTAAAACTTCTCATCAGTTTTCGATCATCCGTATGTGGTCTTAGTGGTGTGTGCTTGCAGCATGAACGTATTTAACTTCAAAAAGTGCCTTGGGGTCTTTCTGAGGGACAAGTCTCATTAGTATTGAGCCATTTGAATATATATAATTGGATGTTCTGTCAAACAAGATTTGTTTTTGTTTTGTTTATTTAAAATATTGGTCACCTTTGGGTGACCAACTTACAGTCTCTTTCCTTCGACTCCCTGTAATACACAGCATGAACTCAGCTTCATACTACTTGAACTATCATGCGTTCTTGGGAGGTACTTGGTTCCGAGGCAATCTGGAGAAGCTTGTGGATTTATAGCACCTAGGACTGTAAAGCATTAAACTGAGCAGTTCTCAGCGAAACAGTAATGAATACATTACTTTGCTATTTGCTTGTGTAACTTGAAGTTCTGCTTTTATATGCCACCCTCGTAGCTAGTTTGGCAAGAATAATAGGTTTTCTGAAGTCATGTTTAGTAAACTGAACGCAGTATGCATCTGGTTTTTTCCCCCCAATGAAAAAGATTTCTCCTCCTGTCCTT
>NW_010525297.1:20094-48155 GCF_000687285.1 Phaethon lepturus | reverse complement strand
TAGGGAAAATAATGTTGTGGTTGTTCCATAGTTATTGATTAAAAATTAACTAAAAATAGTTGGTGTAAGAGTGTAATTATCATTCACTTGAAGTTCAGAAGGATTTGCTAGCACTCTGCAAACATTTTATAGAAGAAAATTTACTTTGGAAAAACATGTTGGTAATAAAAAGATACTCTACCAGTGTAAGTGCAGAATTTCTTGTGGAGCTGTATCTTTTTGTCCAGACGAGGGCTTTCTCCTGGTGCCAATTCAGAGCAATTTTTTTCTGAATATATGTGTCTGTTCTCAGCACTGTTTATATCTGTAGCATTGCCTCGGTGAAGAAGCAGGTAGATTTTCCCAAATGGAATACTTTAACTTAGGAGATAAAACTAATGTATTTGTTTTAATTTATTTATTTCTAATGCTCTAAAATCAGGATGCTTTTGCTTGTCTTAAGCTAGCTGTCCTCTTTTCTGCTAAACGGTCCACAACACTAAAGTAAAAGCTAAAAAATTATGCTTAACAGCTAATGTAGTCCACATCTTCTAACATCATATAATTTGGGCTGGTATGGATGCTAGGCTCCTGGCTAAATTTTACCGCTGCGATGTAAACCAGCGCACACCTTTATCTTACTGTGAACTGTACCTAGAAGTCCTAATTATACAACATGACATTCTTTCTTCACTCTGTATGTATGTTTGTATGTATTTATCTGCATGCGCATAAACGGAATCATTTTGTGCTTTGGCAGCTCTGTATAGAAGTTGTGTGTTTTAATATGGGAACTGTTCATAAGAAAAAAATCATGTAGATGTTGAAAATGTGGACATAAAACCAGCTGTGAAAATAAAACTTTTTCACCTTTACCAGAAGGGTCTAAACTTCTGTTGTGCCTTGATCTTCTTTCCTAAACAATTACTTCATTTCCTTAGTTTCTTAAAAGCAGAAAGATCTTGGCGTTGTCAGTAAACTGTAGTTTGGCGAAGTAACTTATATTGCTGTGTTTTTGTGCTGATGCGTGATTTGAATTCCCTGCCCAGCTAACGCATGGGAAAATGGGTGACAAATTAGTGCACACTGTTGTGGTGGTGATACATAGCTCTAAACTTGATGTATGGGCAAGTTTCTCATTTCCTCTACCTCCATCCTTTGCAGAGATCAGTCCCACTCTCCCTTATTTACACAGCTACTTTGCAACTTCCACATTGATGTTGTTTGTTCTATATTTTGCAATGCACAGAACTAATTGTATTTATTCATGAGTGAAACAGATGAACTTGTATTCAAATGTTATCTAGATTATGGTGGTATCTAAGAATAAGCCAAACTGGGATAACTTTTTTCGTCTTTAAAGCTGTGAACAGTACGAATTAAGACATACAATGCATTGCTGTAACTTGGGTTATATGCTAAAACATAATTTTTTTTTTTTACCTTCTGTGTTAAAATGTGAGGCTTTGTATTTTCTCCATTTTTAATTAACTAAATACTTCAGTGCCTTGCCCCAGTGCTTATGCATGTACTTCTTTAAATCTGTTAATATTATAGGCTTTTCTGGGCTTATTAAACTTTTTGTCCTTTGCTACTTTATACTAGCATACAGCTCGGTTATGCTTTTCATGAAGTATCTAAGTAGGCTCACATTTTTCTGCATGTAACCTTAGCATTCTGTTATTTCATTCAGGAGGGGTGAAAGATACAACAAGGATCTAATTTAGTTTTGCCAAATACTCAAAGCAACGGTGGCTATCAAGTGGTCACAAGCAGTGTCAGTAGTGTAACTTACTATAAATTTAATCTAGAAGAGTGACTCTCAATCTTAGCCTGAATTGGAAATCAGTTGTTCTAAATTAACAGCCCTCGTCTAGAATTCCTCTATAGTCATGCGCCTTACATGCTAGAATTAGAATATGCTAAAAATAAGACTGACTTTGATTTGATTAAGACTTGAAATATCGATGAAGGCATTTTATGCTTCTGTATGAAATGGCATTTCATAGGCTTGTAGTATGTGTGTGTGTATATATATATTTGATAATTAATAGAACTTATTTTCATGATGCTAGTTACCTGTACTACAATAAGTACTGAACGCTTGACCTGAGTACTAAATACTTTGTAAGGAGACTGGAGATGTGAAACAAAAAGAATAAAAGGGTCTGTGAATGGTATTTGGGAAGGAATTTACATCTGAGGTGATCCATCAGTTTTCAAACTGATAAACACAAAATAGAAAAAGGCAGATATTCAGAATGCTGAGGTTAAGGGAAGAAATGATGCCAAGCAGCCTGGATGTATGGATGTATGTGAGTGTGGTCGTTTTCGTATGAGGTGTTACCACCTCTGTAGATGTGCAGAAACAGGAGGTCAGATGCCTAGAGAAGGATTCATAACGTGTATCCTTTAAAAACTCTGAGGCTGTTGGTTTTTTTAATTCTGATAAGGAGACAAAAATGAAAAGAAAGTGTTTTTTGACAGAAAAAGGGAGCTGTTTGTGTGGTGTTCTCCCGATATTCCAACTGCATCCAGGAAGCTGGAGAGTGTGAGGTTGTTTTTTAGAAAAGGAAGAGACCTCTTAATTCCAAATAATGTTTTTAGTCCCAGGCCATCTGTATTTGCAGAATCTTGTTCGGCATAATGGTTCCAGATACATGCAGTGTCTCATTACTGTTTGAAAAGGCTTTTTTCTCCTTGTAGTTTGGTAGTAACCCACATTGCAACAGACTTAAACTGGTTTCCTGTATAAAGCTTTGTCTTTGACTTAATCTTGGCTTCTCTCCTGTAACTCCACATCTGTGAATGACTCATAACAAGCAGGGCCATCAGAAAAATATTGTGTACATTTTTATCCAAATCTGTAGGGTTTTTATTTCTAATTTTTTTACAGCCTTGCCACATTCTTCCCTCCCATGCAATGAATCATACAGTATCTGTACGCATACCTGACAAGAAAAGTGGTCGTGCATTGAGAGAAAGTTGAACGCTAAACAAATAAAAAGAATATCGTCAGCCATCAATCTGCTGAGAGCAGAGCTTTTGTATTTGGCAGTTATCCTCTGTCAGCCCCTGGGGCACTTCTGATATTACAATTTTCTTTCCCCCTGTAAACAGCAAGTTCTGTTAAATGGATACTCTGGCTTGGGGGCAGAGCTGGATCTGTTGGGCACTGGCAGTGAGGGAGGTTCTGCCTCCTGAGGCACTCCAGGGCTTGCTTTGAGCCTTCCCAGCATCCAGTGACTCAAGAAGGCAGCCCTACTGCAGAGCTTTTTAAAAAAATGCCAAGCTTTAAGTTTCTTACTTCTCTTATTCTTACATGAATGTTTTGCCTCATTTCCAGATGTGTGACAGCACAGGGGCAGCTCAGTCAGCCGTCCTGCCCCTTCTGGAGTGTGTATGGCAGCTCGGCTGCAGGGAAGAGGAAAAATGCTAGAACCTAACAGATAGAAGTCAAGGACCTATCTTTTCCTCTCTCTAAGTTAATCTCCAGAGGTGAACAACAGTCCCCAAATTCGGCATGTTAAGTGCATATCAGCTCATACTCTAGTAACAATAAGGGAGTCAACGGAGGTAGGCAAGATGAAAGCGTGGCTGGAATGGCTTAACTCTACCACATTGTTTTGATCTCTTCCCTTGTGTCAGGGAGTAAGCATATAGTAATGGAAAAGAGGGTTGCTGGCACAAATTGCTTTTCATTGTTGTTATGAGAAGTATTTTCTAACAGCAGTGTGTCCTGTGGGATACTGGTAAGATTTTCCTACAGCTACCAGAGCTGCCCTTCTCCAGTTGTCTCCTCCAAAACTACCTCCTTTTGCATCATGGGTCAAGGGAATTGATATTATCTAGACTGTGTTTAATGTGGGAGAGTGCTCTTGCTGACTTTATGGCTGGCTGCTGACTGCTGCTGTCAGTTTTGTGCCTACAAGGGATTTGGAACAAGTTAATACTATGTGAAAATTGCTTCTGGCCAGCCTATCACTTTGACCACAGGTTCCCAAATTTCCTGAAAAGTTGAAATGCAGGAAGGCCCGTTTGAAGGAACAGAGACACTTAACTATCTTTTTGAATAAAACATCAAAAGCCAAACCACCTCAATTTTCCTCTCCTGTCTCAGTAGAGGTGACATTTCTTGGGGTGTGAAGTGTCCACTTTGCATCTTTCTGGAGGGAAGCATGGCCAAGGAGTGTAGGCAGACTGAGGTCATGGATGTTTTTTTTCTTATATATTTAGGTAGCAGAAATGGTTTTTGAACATTAGAATGAATCATTCGCCTTCCTTTTTGCTACTGTACACAATATATTCTCAAAAATGTTTTTCTCAAATCTGGTGGCAAATAGTGGGGTGGAGCTACGGTGCATGAATATACTTAATATAACATTTTAATCGGGTTTCACTCATGCTAATAGCCATCTTAATAAAGCTATCTCATTGTAATTGACAGTGCCTGGTAGTTTCACTTTTTAAAAAGTGATTATCAGTAGCACAGACACAAATTCTTTCCATCTTAAGAGAAACTAGAAATAGGTTGTTAAACTCGGCTACTACAATATTTAGATGCCGAAAAGCTGTCTTCAGCCATTGACTAAAATGGAAGAACAATGTTGCTTATAATTAAAGAATCTGATGATCTGGGAATCTCTTGGTGAAAAATTATCAAAAGTTAGGTCTCCGTTCTTGAAAAGAAACCTTGTCACAACGCAAAGAAAACCTCCATTTTCCCGTGTCAAGTATGTTCTTTAACTTTTGTGTAGTATATGTGGAACTTTAACAGTATTACTTATCTTGGTGATAAAATAAGAAATAATTAAAATTATAAGGTTTTTTAAATTTAATTTATGAATGCTTACAGTAATGTGCCAACTGTTGTTCTTTCAGAAAAATATCCAGTAGCATTTATGACCAGCAGGCCCCCAGCTGGGATGCCCTGTCTTGAATTCTTTTGTCCTTTGAATTATCATCTCCTTTCCTACAGCCTGGCAGCTGGCTACACTTTCTGCATGGATATTCTTCTATAATTTTAGCCTTTTACAATACAATTAAAGCGTGTACAAACTTGAAATGGAATCCTTGCATTAGCTTGGGACTCCCTATGCTTCAAGGAAGATCTTAAGTGAAGTTGTTTGTGGTTTGTTGGTTTTTTTCTTTCAGACTTCAGTTGAATTTTTATTGGCTAAGGAATTTCCAGCAAGCCCTCTGCTGCTCCCAGAAGCAGGGCCATTGATTTAATCACTGCCAGTCACTGAAATAAAGAATTCAGAATGGTTTTTGGAAGAAAAGTGTAGGATATATAGTGACTTCCAAAGAGACTCTTTACTCTTTGCTTTATCAGGTTATGGTTGAGCAACTGAGTATTCTAAGGGAAAAGAAGCTTTTGGTCTCAACTTAGATTTTGACAGTGAGAAATAGAAAAGTGAGAACAGGCTGTAGAAATGCTAGGTCAAACTGAAGAAGTTGGTAAAAGTTTGGATGAAGGAAGTTGAAAAATTAATCTAGAAACATCGTCTGGCATATCTACTATAGGGGACAGCAACAGTCCTCGAATGCATCTGAAAGATGATGTAGGAGACTTCCAGGAATATTTTACCCAGTCTGCTAAAGTGCAGAGTAGAAGAATCAACTTGCGCAGCATTGGGATAGACTGCCAGAATCATTTTTGCTTTTTGGCCTCTTCTGATCTATGATTGCAGTTCTACCATAGGAATCCTAATGAAGCTGCGAAGGGGAAAGTTTTGTTACTGGGATTTCCATATGCAAGGAAAGAGAAGCGAAGTAAGAGATGACAGGGTGTTTGGGGCTTTAATAGTGAACAAATGTCAATCTGAGGCAGCTAATAGAGTTAGTTTTAATCAGGTAATACAGTGCTGACAGCTAGTCGGTTTTCCTGGCTTCGTTCTTAAGAGTAGCTGGCAGGAAGCGAAGCATTCACTTCATTATCTTCATTAAAATCCTAAATCTTGTGCCATGCACTCGGCTGTACCACGTCACATAAGGAAGCGTTCTGTGGTTGTGTGGATGAGCTAGACACATGTGTGCCTTTCAAAGGAGAGATTTCTAACACGGAAGAAGGGGCTCCCAGAGCAACCCCAACTTCACAGCCTGCTTTCAAGCTGTGACTTGGCTATAAAAATAAACAAACAAACAGACTTTCTCTATGCAGAGACTTGGCACACAGCTTTTTCCCTAGAGATAAATTTGTTTTGCAAAATCAGAAAAGTCTGTTGTTAGCTATCTAAAATTTACAGTTGTTATGTATTAGATTATTGGTTCTGGATGGACTTTTATACTTATGTAACTCTAAAAATATTGATGTGGGGGAGGGAAAATCGACAAGGCAAGTAGCCTTCAGTGTAACTCAATTCTTTTTTTCTCTTTTTCCTCCTTTTCCCCTGTCCTGTTAGTCACCAAATCCATGGAGTCCTTAAGGAAGCTAGAATCAAATCTCTAGGAATATTTGTTCAAAACCAATGTCTTTTTGGTCTTTAGAGTGCATATGGGGTTTTGGTTTTTTTCCTTGCATTCTTTCTTGGCCATGTATGCAGAGGTAGTAGAAGTAAGTGCAGATTATTTGATGCTTTCTGTTTTTTTCTCTGCATTATTGTTCTTTTCATCACAAGCGATGGATGGATTACACTTCATGAATTTTGGTTGTAGGATGGTTTTATTTGTTAACAATCTTAATTTTAATATAGTATGCAGGGAAAAAGGTTACTGAAAAGTAAATATTCTAATAAGCAAGTATGCCTGTTTAGTCTTCATGATTCTGTATATGAGAGTGAATGTGGGCTTGAAGGGAGAATGAAGAATATGAACATCTTACCTGTCTGTGTTTACATGTGCATTCAGATGACCGAGGTCTTGATCCAAGAAACGGGCTAGCAAGCGGTCTGAAAAGAGGCCACTGACGCTGGGCTTCCAGGAGGCTTATAGATGCTGTATTTAAACAGCAGGGTAAAAGTATCTTATACTCAGTCTGCTTTTTTTCCCAGAATTAGTTATGTCTGTCAGAAGTTATAGCACATCTGGCCTCTTTATGGATAGCTTAATAGCTTGCGTATCAAGTTCCTTCTAACAGAAGGAGATATAGTGGAACCCACCCAAAAATGTCCAGATATTTAACAGTCTATTTACTGTCATTTACTGAGCATGCAGACATTCTTCCAATTCTTCTTTGGCTGCTCTACCAGAGGGAGAATGCTCCCATATAAGCGTTTTAAGTTTTGTATCATGGATATCTTTTTGTCTACATTGTCTTTAATTTTTTTCCCTTAACTTCTTGATAAAAGTTGATGCTCTTATTTTCACCTTCAGTTCAAGAATCATTTTGTCATAGAGTATGTAGACACCTTCCCCTTTCTGATACCTCCGGTTGACTTTGTGGCTTTACTCTGACGTGTCTGTGGTGAGCATCCTCAAAAACTGAAGGTTTTTGCTTTATATATGAATTTAAGAAAGTTTAAATGCCTGATATTCATTCACTGAAAAATGGAAAACTTGGTCATATTTATGAAGCCACTTGAGACCCTAAAATACTGAGATTGATGATATGTTTTACAGGTTACTTCATGAAACTTATTGGGACAATAATAAAGTGAGAAGAATATGTAATAGTTATGTTATTGAAAGGTCAATTGGAAAATAGTATTCGAGATTGTTATGCAGATTTCTTGTTCGTTTAGGCTGTGTTATTTTTTTTTGCCAGACCCTTTCATTTTAGCTGAGTTGTGTCTCTATGTAACTTCTTAGTTTCTAAGCTGAAAACTGGAAATGAGACTAGCATTGTAATTATAAGAAAAATGGAAAATTTGTTTTGTTTGGATTTCAACAAATTCAGCTTAAGGTCAGATTTTTTTCTATAACAATGTCTGCTCTATCTTCTTGTTCCTAAAGGCATATTTTCAGCAATTTGGTTTAACTCTGTGGCCTGTGGGGGTGGAATTCTTTATCTTGGCTTAATATAAGCAAGCTTTCAGAGTATGTATGGGTTAGTGTCTGATTTTGTACACAGGAAAACATAATCTTTTTGTCAGGTGTTTTCTGGTTCAGTGAAAAAGTTTTTGGTTGTGTTGTTTTTTGTGTATGATAACCAGCTTGGGTGCTTCTGAGGAATAGCTCAGGCTTTCAATATGAATTGTCCATTTGTCAAATGAACTGTCCATTTCATTTAAAAATAATAAACAAAACCCAACCTGGCTAAGTAGCTAATGTGTTTCTATGGCAGTTTCAGAACAAAACAAATCTAATTAACATGAGAACAATCTCAACATAAGTGTTATAAATTCCTTCTTATTCAGTGGACTGGAAAGGTAAAGGATAATGGATTACTTGCCTTCAGGTATATTATTCTACATTTTCTTGAAATACTGCTAAGTTGATATGTCTTGCTAAAATTAAAATAATATCTAGTAATCTTTCCTGTTAAAGAGTGTTTTGATGCAAGGAACGATTTTGTTTCATCATAGGTTAACCTGAAAAGCAGAACATGCTTTTATGTTCTCTTACAATTGTAGTCTTTCAGTGCAGATGGAGGAAGAAGTTTTGATACTAATCAACATAAAGGCAAATTCACGACCATATATTACGTTGTGTTTTCTAAACTCTTGAAATTGTTATTGAAAATGAGTCGCAAAGCGGATGTGTGAGATCAACACAAAGGTACAATAATTCATTTAAATAAGACGTGACTTAATGAGTGTATCTTGGGTTCAGTTCCTGTAAAATACGGCCTGTATTGTAACAATTTTTTCATAATAAATAACATTTTAAGTAAAAGTTCAAATTCATTTTTCCATGTGAACTTAGAAGAAATTACAGTTGGGCTTTTTTATGATTTGGTGACTAAGTAGACAAGTGGTGTACTTCATGGGTACCATAATAGTTAACACCTGTTTCAACTGTTTTATATTTGTATTGGATGGGACCTCAGCAATCCAATATATCTTGAAAAGCAAAAACCTGATATAAAATATTTCATGGTATGGAAGAAATTATAATAAACAGAGTAGAGCTTAAAATATAAAATGCTTATTATGCACATTTACATAGCCTTTCGTCTGTATTTCTGAAACCGGTGTTACCATTTTATGTAAAAATAATCCTATTTTTTGTGAAGGTCAGTTAAGTGATTATTCAATACCATAAAATAAGTACTGTTTCTAAGAAAACAATCCTTCCAAAGTAGCAGAGGTTGGCAAAAACGAATAAATTTGTCACTCAGAAGTCAGTACACTGTATTAATTACCATTCGGTTTGTGGCTTCTCCCAGATCTGCTTTGGGGACAGGGACCATTGGCAGAAGGGTGGAGTGGTCTCCTAAGGCGGGTAACGAGGCATGGTTTTCAGAGCTCCTCTGGAAATCCCGTCCAAGCGCTAATGCTTGCCTGTTTCTCGTTAGAGCCGCTGTTAAGCAGTCGTCATTGTACACATGGAGTTCAAGGAGCACTTTCATTGACCGGGTACCACTTTTGCTGTAAAACGCATTGTTGGAAGGTTAACTGCCCTTCTGTTACTCGGGTCCTATTTGTGGTGCCGGGTCCTGCTGGCAGAGGAGCCTGTGGTTCTGGAGAAGACTTAGAAAAAGATGATTTTGTCTGCTACTGCTTCTTGAAGCTGTGGTTGCCTGAACACTTTCAGCTGGTGTATGCCAGAGCTGCCAGCTAAGTGAACCCCAAAAATCTCCTTCCCTCCTCCCTGGCTAAGTAAGACTAGCGGGCTAGTCCAGTGAATGCTGCTTTTTCTACCAAGTATAAAGATAAATCTGGTCCCTGCTGTGGCTGTACAGAAAGCTGTGCCATAAAACGAAGGAGAGCAGCACAAGGTGGAAGTGAGCAGCAAAGGCTTTTTCTTTTCATGGCTGAAAGCATTCTTGTAAAACAAATTGTGCTGGTTTTGGCTGGAATAGAGTTAATTTTCTTCCTAGTAGCTAGTATGGGGCTATGGTTTGGATTTGTGCTGGAAACAGTGTTGATAACACAGGGATGTTTTAGTTACTGCTGAGCAGCGCTTACACAGAGTCAAGGCCGTTTCTGCCTCTCAGCCCAGCCCACCCCACCAGCGAGGGGGCTGGGGGGGCACGGGGAGCCGGGAGGGGACACAGCTGGGACAGCTGACCCCGACTGACCACCGGATATCCCATGCCATACGGCGTCACGCTCAGCATGTAAAACTGGGGGAAGGAGGGGGAAGGATGAGGAAGGGGGAAGACATTCAGAGTGATGGCGTTTGTCTTCGCAAGTCCCCGTTACACGTGAGGGAGCCCTGCTTTCCTGGAGATGGCTGAACACCTGCCCGCCCGTGGGAATCGTGAATGGATTCCTTGCTTTGCTTTGCCTGCGTGTGCGGCTTTTGCTTTACCATTTAAACTGCCTTTATCTCAAGCCACGAGTTTTCTCCCTTTTACCCTTCTGATTCTCACCCCATCCCACCCGGGGGGAGTGAGCGAGCGGCTGCGTGGGGCTGAGGTGTGGCTGGGGTTAAACTACGACACAAGTCTTCCGCAAGTAATTTTGTGGACTTGTCATTTGAAAACATTCTCACAGCAACTGAGGATAGTAGGGCTCTAGCGACCTGCATCTGTAGGAAGAAAGTTCTAAAAGTGCTTTCTTATCATTGTTTGAAGTGGAATTTAGGAAGCCATTAAATAACTGAGCTGCACTTGCTGACATTTGGGAGTAGTGATGGTAACTTAGTAAGCATGGGCATTAGTGTCACTTCTTAATGTTGTTTCTTACTGGTACAGTGTTTCAAAATCATTAATTCTGTCTGTAAAATGCAAGAAAATGCAGAAAATGCAAGACTTTGTCTATTAAAATCTGAAAGCTTATTTCAAATTTAATGATTGGATGGGCTACACTGTGCCATCCATACGGCACAGGTACGGCACTGCCGGCCCCCTCTGCTTCCCACAAAAGGCTTGTTCTCTTGCAGGTTTGAGAACTTGGAAAATTACTGCTTGTTGAAGAAAGCTTGGTTTCATATTGAAATTTTAATTAATATTAGTAGGATTGCTAAAATAATCTGCCAGGGTGCATCTGTCAGATGTAAATTTTGAGAGCTTCTCAATATGATATTTCAAAGTTGAGGTTTATTTTGAGAGTTGGGGTTAATACTCTCAAGATTTTTTTCAGAAAGAAGTTGAATTTAGGATGCAATGATCTAGCAGGCTTTTTTCCTAAACACAAGTTAACACTTGCTTTTATCTCAGTTTATCTGATTTGAGGTAAACCTCAATGACTTACTAAATTACAGCTTGTTGTAGTGAGCACTGTAAATGGTTTCCACTTTTAATGACTTGTGCATAAATTTCTGCAATGCTTCTCTTATTAATCTACAAAAGATGCTGGTTTTGTCTTGTTGTTTGAACAAAAACTGCTTAGCCTTTCAATTATGAAAGAAATAGATATATTTGCCCTTGAGTTTGGCTACTCTTTCTGTTTTCAGAAGTGCTAGAACTGTCTTTGCCCGCTTTGGAGAGGAGGAAAAGCTTCACGATAATTGTATATGAATCGTAAATGTTTTGCACACATGTTGGAAACTTTCTTAAATATAGGTACTTAGTTTGGAGGTAAACATAGATTTAAAAGTATGTAGTTCTGGGTAGCATCCCAAAATTCATAAATTACTGATGAAATTTATTTTTTAATGTAACTTCTCATATAAGAAAGCAAATTTTGGGAAGCTAAGTAAAATAAAATAGTAAACCAAAATAATTGGTACAAAGAGTTACATCAAGAGTGGGGAGGGCAAAAGGAGAAGATAGCTGGAAAATAGCTAACCTAAAAGGAAACCTAATATACTGCTTCATGTAGTTTATCTTAAAATTTTTAGACATTTTTTCCTTTATAGTGAAAGATACCATCCTAAGTGTAATTCAGTACTTTAAGCTGCAATTCTGAGCATTATTTTTTTCTTAATACAGTGCATAATGGAGACGGCAATGACCAGAGCACCTTAATGTACAAACACTATTTTATATAAAAAATGACCAGAGGCATACCTCTTCATGGATTAAATAGTGCTACATCATGGACAAGAAGTGACAAAGTACTAATATACTGGCAATGTGTTTTTAATCACGTGAAGAACTGCTTTAAGGTATAGAGACCTTAAACTTCAGTGACTTTTCCAAAAAGCACCAGTCTTCCCAGTCTTTCTGTAGATAGCATGAGACCTGACAAATGGGTTATCATAAAACTCTTCTTACGTGCTGAAAAGCTGTAATGAAAGACCATATCTTTATAGTACGGTGTAACAACTAAACCCACTGATCATTAACTAAAGATGTTGCTTTGCTCCAAAGTTGCTATTCTCTATATGTTGTTTTCCTGTGAACCCGGTTTAGGATGTTCTCATTCCCTCTTCTCGCTTACTTAGTCTGTGCTTGTTGAAGTTCATCTGTTGTGCCATACAGTTGTTGGTGGGGCCAAGCTGTAAATCAGGTCACCAGAATGATTCAGCTTAAAAATAAACCTACAATAAAAAGCTTGGAATTTGCCTTGTCAGCATTCAGTTTAAATGCCCTGCAGAGCATCACTGCTATTATCTAAGCCATCTCTTGTTTGTATTCAGTTTAGAAATCATGTATTTGCAGCTGGAACAAAATCTGTCTATTCTCAAAACTTCAGCTTCACATCTGTCATGTTCTCATCTCCCATTTATCTCCTGTACCCTCTGATTAAAAGCACGTTGGTCATATGTTTCACTTGAAATAGTGTGGTGGTACTTATTTCCCAGAAGTGCTTCGTAGCTATTCCTGAGTTAATGGAAAACTTGTAAAACAACATGCATCTATGAAGTGGCTGCTGTCGAAAGAAAGTTGTGTTTTTCTGCTAGTATCTGTAGCTTGTTAAGTCTGAAAAACTGTAATCTTCCCCACTTTTTTTCTCTGCTTCCAGAAAACCTTGTTCTGGTGAACCTTGCACCAGTTCAGTCTTCTGTTAGAGGCACTTGTGGGTTTTGAGGGTGAGAAGGGCCTGGTTTTCTCCTCAGACTCGTGGAATTGCAGAGTCTGAAATTGCTCTGCAGCAAGGTGACTGCTTGACAGGCTTCATTCCACTGCCTCTGCTCTGACTATACCGGAGTTAAATAACATGAACTATATTAAATAAAACTTCGTAGTGTACGCTTTCTCCATGGTGTATTTAAGTGGTGTTATTGATACTCTGAGAAGCCTATTTCCAATTTAGTGGCATTGCTTCCTCTGGGGTAGCAAAAGTCATCTCACTCCTCTAGCCTGTGTCTGCTCGGTTGCATTTGTTTTTACATTGCATTAGCTGAATTAAGCTGAACTTAAGGGTTTGGGATTGCTTGTGTAATCAGAAGAGCGCAGAGGACTAAGTACCTGAAACAGGGTTTTGAAGCCAGGGTGATGGGGTGAGCTAGAGGTTTGTTTTTGTACATGAGAAATACAGGAAAATCATGATGACAATGAGTTGCTTCAGCAATCCAGTAACATTCAGGAAACTTTTCTTTTTGCACTTGGATGTCCATTTGGAGGCATCCATTTCTCCAGGGAAGAGGAAATTATCCTCCTCGTAATTAGCTTGACCTACTGCGTTTTGAATAGGTTGCAACACAGATAAATTACAACATAAGCTATATGCAGTTGTATAATTTTAAGTGCAGTCATTTACAGTAACTAAATATACAATTATGAGCTTAAGTACATTGTGGGAGATAATCCAGGTTTTGCTCTTGAAATCACTGAATTTTGTGATTGCTTCTTGTAGTCTTCCAAGCTGTGTTCTGCAGTGATGTTGTGTTATGCCACGTGGTGCTGTCTGCACTCTTTTTTTTTTTTTTTTGAGTACTCTGAAGGCTCTGTACTTTGTTTACACCCTGCATGTATTTAGTTGTTGTTCATTCTTCCTTTTGTCAGCTTTTCCTTTCCTGTGAATGCAAATGTGCCAGCGTGGCCAGTACAGCCCTAGAGTACAGCGAGCGTTTCAGTCTGCTGGCACGTGTTCCTCTGGCGATGCCAGTTTTCCCCTGCTTGTCCTCTCTGAAGCTGAGGTCCTGGGACCCCACTCATGCTTTGCCCCTTGCACTGGGTCAGTTGGCACTGCAAGAGGTGTGTGGAGGAGGAGGGTGGTGGTCTCCGCTGTCTCTCCTCCAAGTAGGAGGAAGTGAAGAGTGTGTGAAGGTGTTTTCTGATGGTGTTTCTCTTCATAAAGTCAAGATTTTCACCTTTCAAACTTGGATTTGCTAGGCGAGGAGGGTCAAGATCTCTTAGTTTTTCCCTGCTTAACAAGTGCTGCTTTGCCCACAGTTGCCAAGCCCTACCAGTAGCCACGTTCGTTGCTACTTTTAGGTTCGAGCCCTCTTTCTTGAACGCCGTTCTCAACTGTCCACATATGCTCATGCCTCCGGCTTGTACAACGGCCCCATTTCTAGTGGAAGCATCTAGGGCTGCCGTTTGCTTTTCAGCTGCTTTGAATATAGTAGCTCATACAGATTGGCCGGTGGAAAGTACACGCTGCAGAAGTTCACTGGATAACGAGCAGCTGAGAAAGGAATATTTAACAGCGCTAATAAGCATTTAGATTTTTGTGGTACTTTCTCAGGCTCAGTAAACCACATAGCAGTAGCTCTATATCTCACTTCAGTATAAAAAAAAAAGCAGAATGGGGGGAAATAGTTTTAACATGATTCTGGCTTACTATAATGCTTATTCTTGTTTTGGTTCTAATTTTTAATCTTACAGCAAATCTTGTACCCTCCTAGCTTTCTTTTGATCCTCCAATTGGTAGAATTGCAAGGCAAAGTATGCAGTGTGAATAAGTCATTAGACTTACAAGACTATATTTACTTTAACTAAAGTATGTATCAGTGTATTGTAGTTCTAGTATGCAAATATGAACATCTGCTTGGACTCTGTCCTTAGCAAATGACTTGCAAAAGGTTGTTCAAGGAATTAGTTGTTGACAGGTGTTTACTGCATCGGAAGAAAATTACCCAGAGTTATAATTTCACAGTAGCATATATGTATTGATAATTTCCATATGTAAATCTGTAAACTTTCTCCTATGTATTTAGTAAACAGATCCCACTTCTATTTTACAGCTGCTGCAGAGGGCAAAGGGAAAAGTGGGGAAGACTTTTTTCAGAAGGTAAGAAAGATATTTTAGTTCTATAACATCAGTTGACTAGTAGAAAGATTATGGCAATTGCTCATTCACGAGGTCAACTAATTAAACTTAATGTGCAGTTTTCACTGTATTGATCAAATCTTTTAAAAATGTTTTTGTCATTTAATGTTTCTACTAACCATCAGCTGTGCATGGAATATGATGAGAAATATGTTCTTTGTACACTACAGTCATTCATGCACGCAACTTAACTATTCTTTAACTGAAAATGTCAAAATATGCATTATGAAAGTTTATTTTGCTTAATAGCAAGGGATTCATCCAAAAGCTGTTGTGAGGTGATCTTAAGGTTTTTATGTCTATGGATAAATGCTACATCCTGTTATTGAAAAACTGGCATGAAACTTATTGTGATATTGTTGAAAGCATAAATATTTGATTGAGAAATGCAAAGGCCTTTTAAGACAGAAATGCACAATCCACAGAGTGATTCAATAAAGTTTGTGGTTAGACAGAGGCACGGAAGGACTGGAAAAAACAGTCCTGCAGCAACTAAACTACAAAGAGAAACATGGTCAAGAGTAACGACTCTGAAATTACTTTTGCAAAGCAACATTTTTTTCCCCAATAATAGTGTGTCAAGTATTCTTTACGAGTTATGTTAATGAAGATCTGCTTATAGTATGCCAATGAACATCATGAGCTGTTTTGTCTTTCTGTGCTATAGAGAAGACAGTGTAAATGTTCCTACTCTATACTGAAATGCCTTGAAACTCCTTTTTGAGTGCCTATCCGTGATACAAGTACTTTGCTGTATTTCCCATGTTTTCTTCATACTTGAAGTGGCATTTCTGAAAGGTCTCTTTCTAGATGTGAAAGAATACTTTATTCTGCATGTGGTTGTCAGATGCTTTGATGAAGGCTGGTGGAGGGAGAGTGTGTACACTGCCAAAGTGTTTGTTTTAGAAAGTATTTTATGTGAGTCTTCAGATCATGTTGCTCTTGACTGACAATGAGAGTTACTTTTCTGAACATGATGCTTATGCTTAACCGTCTAATATTAGTGTGTGCAGAGGAGAATGTGGCAATAAGTTTTCCTTAGGATTTTATCAAAATGCATGGGCTTTTTTACTTCCTGCAACAAAGCTAAGCCATAGTAGCGTATACTTCATTGTACACATCATTCATTTTACAACACAGTGTTTTCTCACTTGTATAAATCTGCTAATAATTCTTGAAGCTGTAGACAAAATATTTCATCAGTGTGGTGAGTGGCTTATCTATTTGACATGTGTATTTGGATACTTGTTTATTTACTGTAGATATGATGTACCTTACAATTATGTAGTTATTAGTGTAATAGCAAAAAAATACTGTTTCGAATTTAATAAGAAAGCGAAATCTGCTAGAACTTCAAGTATGTAAATAAGAGTACTTAACCATATTGATAATAGATGTAGTGGGTATTTTGGCATTAATACATTGTTATATACGTGCATAATTATTATCTAGGCACTGTGTGGATGCTGCGATAGGTTAAGGCTGCTTCATTTTGACTGGCATTCTTCTTACAGTCTCATCAACTCTAGTTCAGATTACTGAAGTTTCCAAGTACCTACACACAATACTACAGCTAATAAAACCAGATGGAAACTATCTTTGCAAGTTTTCTTCAGTTAAAAAAAAAAATCTTTGGACAATTGCTCATAGCTTACTCACCGTCTCTGTCTGTGCAATTTCCTTTAATCAGGGTTCAGCTTTTTCCTTTCTCATGTGAAATGAGTACGGCAGTTTCTGGAGGTAAAATGAAGACTCTTCATGTGTTTCAGGTTGTGTAGTGAGGAAGAAAGTGATTTGTAGCATTAGAAACACATTGCAAACTAATGCGGCAAGATACTTTCAGAAACTTAATATGAATTTGAAGCTATAGTAAATGCATTTTTTTAAAATAGTTTTGAAAATGAGACTTTCTTCAAGGCGTTACTGGCAGGCTTTTGAGTGGAATGGGGAGGGGAAGCACATCATTTGAGAGGCCCATTGAGAACTGAGAGGGTAATTTGCATAAATAATGCCTTGTATAGTGTTTTCTGACAAACTCAACCCTCAACGTGGTGAAGTTATTGTTGGGTAGAAGGGGTGTGTGAGGTGAAAGAAGTTTTCATATGACTGCTGAAATGACAGAAGTAATGAGGCAAAGATTCAAGAAGGTGCTTTCTGTATGTCAAGACATGCAGACCAAGCAGGAGAGAGGAGGCTGGTACTGGAGGGAGTGAGACAGTACTGACTTCTTGCCGATGGCTCTGTAAGTGGCTGCTGGGTCTTGCTTGGTGGCTGGTCAATGGGGGACAGCACTCTGTTCTTTATTAGCTTGCCCTCAGGAGGAACAGAAGTTGCTCATATGCTCTGAACTGGGCTCGAAGTCAGGGACTCAGCCTGGATTGTTAAGCTACGCACAGTATGCTCTAAAGAAAGTTAATACCAGAATACAAGGGTTTGGTGCTAAGTAGTCTTTTACTGGTCTTCAAACATGTGAGCAAGCAGTATTACTTTCCTGGATTTTCACAGTCAAGCAGATGCTCAGTGGATGTGAACTGGTCTTACCAACTTTTAACTTACGAAGTTCAATAATGATTTAAATGTCAAAATGCATTATTTCACTGAGCAGAAAGGAGCACATGTTCTGCAGTCGCTGGTGGACTTACAGAATAAGCCCCAGTTCTTAGCTGCAAGGGGCAAATTAAGCAATATTTCTGCCCTGGCAGTGGAAGGGAAGATCAAGTGAAGTGCCCCTTCCTCTGCTCCTGAATTAAAGTGAAAAGTAGATAAATGGGTTTTGGTAGTGTCACTTTAAAAAAATCTGAAGACTTTAGCATACTTTCTTCTAATATTTCTAGGTTTTAGTACTGCTTCAAAGTGGGGAAAACCTAACATAGGCTAATGTGGATTTTTCAAAACCTCTGGGAGCTGCTAATAATTTAGCAAGAAATAAGTAAATAATGTGATAGCTTTTTCTCTAGAGCTCTCTGATCTGCAGTTCAGTGACAGGTAATCTTAAACATGGATTGGTTTGCTGTTGTGTTACATGCTATTTATGTAAAAGATCCTTGTGGACCTTTCTCTATATATTACTGTCCTAATTTATTCCATGAGAGTAATACATAATGTGAAGTTATTACTTGTTCTTGATCCAAAACCTATTTTCAGTTGATGGTAGAATTTTTCCATTGAGTTCCATAACATCTGGTTCATGCCTCATAGGCAAGCAAGGTCCTTCCCAGACAAAGCCAGGACATTGTTCCAAGTAACATATAATTTATGTAGCACTATAGATATGCATGGCACTCTTATATAGAATGTAAGAAGGTGGTGGATCTCTGCCCTGAAGAGTTCATAATCAAAACCAGATGAGGGTCGGCTGTTCGGACAGAGGGGAATTTAATGTATCAGTTCTGTTTGCTTTTACTACTTGTCTCATGGTCTTTTTTTTTTTTTTTTCCCTTACACTTGGAAATGTTAGTGCGGATGACAACCTTGAATTCTGAAATTTCTCAGGGCAGGAGTGTGCACCCAGCCTTGTCATGGGACTGTTGACACTACGGTGAGCAATAGGTGAAGGTTGTGGTCTTAGTAGAAGTTGGATGGAGCTCCTCGGCTAATGTGGGACTGCACATGCAGAAGGCAGCAACTGGAGACGATGCACGCATGGTGCTCTGCACAAGTGCTTGACTCTAGGTCAGATGAAAGCTGCTCGTTTCAGCATGGTTCAGTGTGTATGTGTTAGTCATGGGCTTTCGGAGTATTCCTGAAGGGGCTCCTCATCTCTTCTTTTCCCAACTTTCAAGAGTTCGTTTGCAGAATTTAGTTCTGTGGAAAACACAATATACTGCCAGCCAGCTGTTACTTGCGGGTTTTGTTGTTTCTGAATGTTTGAGATAATTTGGTGTTTGTGGGTTTGTTTTTTTTTGTTGTTTGGCCTTTTTTTTTAATCAAAAAGAAATGGTGTTTGTAGGAATATATTCATGTGCAGATATTTACGGTTTCTTAAGATATCACTGGATTTAGGCAAAGTGTGTGTTTAAATGCTTATGCTTCTTCTGACTGCAGACTCTGTTATCCCCTGAAGGGGAAGTAACCATGCCTGGAAGCGTGAAGATGCAGGTGGGCAAATGTATGTGTGTACCAAAATCTCTTCTGTTAATTAGTAGGAGTTTAAGAGTGTAAAGGAAGACTATAGTTTTCTTTCTCATTTTCCTTCCTGTCCTTACATGTGACATGTTTCATCTGTAGCTTCCTATTTTATTATTTATTCCTTATTTTATTATTTATTTATTTATGTATTTGTCCCTATTTTATTAAATGAGTAGCACCTTAAAAGATACTGAGGCCATTTTGGAAGTAATACTTGGTGAAACCATCTTTTAAAATGAAGTGCTCTTCCAGTATAGACATTGGAAACAGTAGCAGTAAGATATTTTTTAAAAAAAAAAAAAAGGCAACTATTTGAAGATGTGAAAAATAGGTATATGTAACTGCATCTTTAATCACCTTTCTGTTAAATTCCTCTTCTGTATGCAGTAGTTACGAATGTACATTACCTTTTATTTGTTTAGGAGGCTCTGGCAGCAAAGGTGGTAAGGAAGCTGCCTCAAGCCCTCTTTGTTTACCTAAGACAGTAAAAGAGCTTGCTTTGCAACATCCTGTATTTTCACTTGTATCTCTGAAAAATGTTTGTTAGGTTGATCTGGGGCAAACCTTGTAACTCTTGCAAAATTCTTATGTGTGAATGTGTTGATACAATATTTATGTATACGTGAATGCTTTGGTAAGTATAGATAGTATGTACTGATACAACTAAATTTTAAAAAGTTGCATTTTTCTGTCTGCAGTAGGTCAGGCTGAAAGTTGGTCAGTCTTACTTTTTAATCTCTGACCATGAAGCGTGTAGGTAGCGCTTCAAACGTGAATGGCTTAGGGCATTTTCAGGCATAAAAAATATTAATCATTGACCTGAGACTAAGTTGTCTCAGGCTGATGATTATCCATGTTTGGCAGTAACTTCTGGAGGGCTTTCTATGTGTCTTCATCCATGACTTCTCCTGAACTGCCTATTTGTAATTATAGTTTCCCTAAGGCTATATACTCCCATTTCTGATGGCAACCACTCAGCTATCTGTTTCTTCCAGTGCTATTCATCTTGCTAGTGAGACACAGTGAGTTCATGGTTATTTATACGTTATCATGGGTTTTGTCTCTCATTTCAACCACAGGAGCACTTTTGAACTACAGAAACTGGTTCCACACCTTCCACTTTTTCTGGATAGAAAATCAGTATCCGCGTTAGCATTAAAGTGACGTCTTGATGTAGAATTTGGCTCATAGTATGTGACAAGGATATATTAAGGCCATACGTTTCCAGAATTTGCTTGAAACGCCTGGCTGTGCTAGGCTGCGATGGGAATGCTAGCATGCACTTCTAATTTACGTTGAGCTTCCTCTCATTTAGCTTCCCGGGAAGAGGAAGCGACGGCTCGGAGAGGGTGGTATGGATTAGAGAGTTGAAAGGATGTTAGTGGCAGTCAACATTTGCAGGAAATCTTGAGATGGAGAGGTTTGTCTCCCTTCTGGCAAAACCACACCCAGTGGAAAAGAGGAGACTGTTTAGGTTGGATCGGTTTCTCTAAAAAGGTAAATCAAGAATGCTTGCTTAACTTTTTGCTTAGTTCAGGCTGAGCTAAGTGGTGGGAAGGCTTCATTCTTGTGGAAAACTGCATTCATCACGTCCCTAGTATAGCAATCATTCTGTAAGGGAATGGAGTACTTACAAGGCTTTTTTTTTTTTCTTCATCTTTAGTTTCTTCTGTGTTGCTTCTGATATAAGAGGACGATCCTTGAGAATTTACCTGTAATATGAAAATGCTCTCTGGTCCTAATCCTTGACATGCGCACTGCAGGTAGAAGTCTTAAAACAGTAACTGTCCTTGCTGAGCTGCTTGTGAATAATCCCCTTGGCCAGAAACAGTGGGGATTTGGATCCTGTACTATTATACTGAGTGACTCTCTACATCACTGCTTGCAGCTTGGTCTGAGTTCCAAGTGAATCAGAGTTTTAGTTGATCATGAAGTTCCATTTTATGCCACTTTATTGCTATAATTAAATTTTGTGCAAGATCTCTTGCATTGTAAAGCAACAGAGAAGGAGCAATTTGTCACCACAGTCTCTATTGAGATGCTTAACCCTCTTCACTATGAAAGTTAAATCCTTTTTTAAAACAGAGGAGGGGTTTCAGTCCTCAGAAATGCTTGTACTCTTTCCTTTCCCTCTGTTAAAAAAAAAAAGGGAGATGGGTATGAGAATGATAGAAGTTAATAATATATGCTGGGTTCCTGGTTTGTAGGGAGGAGACTTGCTGCTTCTGCTTTTGGAGAGAAGAGTTGGCTGCAGATTGGTGTTTCTAATGATGTGCTCTGAGGGCTTCATTGTTAAGTAGTATTTCTTCCTTAGATAAATTTTCCCTTTTTTCTCTTACTTGTGTAGAATTCATTAATGCTGTACACAGATACATTTATAGCTTTTTTGCATGCTTAGATAATCCTTTTGACTTTTGACTATACTTTTGTTCATTTATTTAAAATAAAAGTATTACCTGTAACATTTGATTAATATTTCCATTGAGGGTGAACAAGTCAAGTGAAGGAAGGACTTTAATGTTTCTCCATAGGTAAGGGCATTTGATCGATAGAGTTTTCTTCTCACTTAAGTTTATTTGCTGTATTTGTAAATTAAGTACAAAGTTCTGTAAATTTTTTGGTGCAACAAATTATTGTTGCAGAAGGTTCACTTAGTGCAGTTGTTGGACACAGCAACAATACTGTAATGCTTGCTTAAACAAGACCTGTGTTTTAAGAATGATCTTTCCCAGTTCATTTCAGGTAAAGCAAAGGTTAATAAAAGATGCGCTCTGTGTGTGTATGTATGCATGTGTTCTCTTCCCTTCTAAGCTAAAAATGCCCTAACGGAAAAGGAAACAATATAAATTCCAAAGCTGTGTCCACACAGGTAGGTTTCCCCAATTCTCTATTTACGGATTTAGAGCTTTTATTTATAGTCTGAAAGTTTGAGTTATAAAGTTGATGTCATTTACACTGTCTTTACAAATAATCAGTTAGGTTTTTTGAAGTATTATCAGCTGATACCCATTGATCAAAACTATGAATAAATGAATACATTGCCCATGATGTTAATCTTGTCCTCTAATTTTAGCTTCAGTACCTCTTCATCCTGCACATTCTTGCCTTAATTCTCGACAAAGTCATTAGGAATAGCTGTGAATATCTAGTGAAGATGGTAAATTTGTTTAGAGTTAATCTGGGCTAGGATATAGTCCTTGACAACAAACAGCCTGCTTGCTTCTTTGTGGAAGTCTTAAAGGCTGTACATGGAGGCCACAAAATTATTGGTCGTGAGAAGTTAGAGGAAAGCATGGTAGTATTTTGCTTAGTTTGACATGAAGCTGTGTAGAAGTATGCGAATGGGAAACTGGTATGTTTTCCTGCTGTTGCCTTTTTATACCTGAATCTAGATTAGTTGGAAAATTCAGCGACACATTAATTTTTTTGATAAAGTTATATTGTCATTTAATGAAGTTAAAATAAAAATCAGTTTAACAAAGATGGACAAATTAGTATGTGACACTTAAATTCCTGCAGTATTGAAACAAATGACTTGCAGTAGAAGCATGGAAGAAACATTTAGGGCGGTATTGATCCTTATCCGTACAGGTTATGCCATACAATAGTCTCTCAAGTAATTTAAATATTACCCTTTTCAAAGACAAGTAAAGTTAGGGGAGAAGGACTAGCCAAGTAGTCACGTACAGATACTTTTCTAAAAATGTGTTTGGGGTTTCTGACAGCAGGGATATGAAATAGGAAAATCGGATACTCCTACCCTAAAGAGATACATGCACTCATGCCCTTGTGCTCGGGAAGGCACTTTTTTCATACTGCTCCTTCCCGGACAGGAACTTACCCAACTGGGGCTCGATCCGTGTCCTCGCTGTGCATCCTTCTGTTGTGTGTTTTTAAGTAGTTTGCATTTATATGTAAACTATTAGTATCGGCAATCTAAATTAAGAACTAACTTCTTGAAGTGTTTTTCACGTTTTATGGTCTTAATTCTCACGCTGCCACCACTCTGCGCCGGAGCTGCTTTTTTTGCCGCGCCGGAGCAGGAACCGCAGACTCGAAAGGGTGTTTTGGTCGGGAGTGCGTGGGTGCCTCGGGGCCACCTGCCCTGCTCAGAAGTAGCCCCTGGCCCTTACCTGCAGAAAGGTGGCAACAACACTGTGGAGTCAGACATGCTGTATCGCCGCCTTTTTAGAGGAGTAGTTGCGCTATAAACAGTGAATTCTAGTTTTTGGAATTTCGTATGTAGACCACCGGGCGGGGGGGGACGGGACATGACACCTGACAGCAGGGCTCGGGACAAGGGATCTATTGCTATACCCCGGGTGTAGGCCAGGCTTGCAAAAGAGCTACATACTTGCACCGAGCTTTGGGCTAAGTTTTGTCATCTCCTCTTTTCTAACTCTTTACATGCCCTATATTTCTTCAGCAAATCCTGTCGTCCCTGAGGGTGTACCATTGATGCGCTCTGCCTGCGGCATCTCAAGTGCTTACTCTGGCCTCCGCAGTCTGAGGCTGAACTCACGCTGTTGGTTCCCGAGTAACTTTTACACGATTCCTTTTTGTGTCTTGTTCTTCCTTCACAACCTCATTCTTCCCCTGCTTCCTCCTCCCCTCAACCCAAAAAACCAGCAAACCATTAGATGTACCGCTCCTCCTGGTTCCAGCTACACCCATTGCTCTGTTCTTGCTGCCAAAAGTAATGCTCAGGGATTAGTCATCCTCTCAGATGCTGCTGCTTCACCACTTTGCCATTAGAAGAAGAAGAAATGAGTATCAGTCCATTTAGAATGTTGCTTGTCTATTGTGACCCTTCAGGTCAGGTCTTCTCCTGCTTTATATAGAAATTTTTTTTTTTCTTTTTATGCAAATGATATTCCATGGTTTGAATAAACTGTAAGAGTAAACTTGTTTATGCTGCTCTAAATGCATACATACTGAGGGAGCCACACTAATACAACTTCTCTGAAAGCAGAGGGTGCAAGATGAACATTTTGTGTCTGTGAAACAAAATATTCAGAGTCTGGCAAAATTTGTGTGTGTTTGTTTTAACTAAGCATCCTGAGATCTGACTTTAAAATTGTCACATGTCACCATTTGGTTAATACTGAATTAGATTGTACATGTAATGGTTTCATTTTCTAAAATGAAATGCTAAAAAATTTTTAACGAGTGAAATCTGGAATACTGAATTTTGGCACTTTTTTTTTGAGTTAGTAAATGGGATAACTAATCCCTTTGCCCTGGTACTCTTGCCCTGATAATTACAAGCAGATTTTGCATCAAAACTGTGATTGTGTTTATGCTGAATGTTTTTCCTAAGGCAACACACAGACAAAAAGTTTTTGTTGTCAAAATTAAAATTCCTGATGAACTGGAACTTCAAACTTTTATATATTCTGTGCAGAGCAGCAGCTTTCATTATGGTTCTTAAAGCTGTATTCAGAAGACGAGCTTATGCTTTTCATGTTGTTTGATTTAGAAATACTTGTTGAGTTGCCTGTTCACCTTTTGTGGCTTTTTTTGAGTTGAAGCAGTCGGAGCACTTGACGGATGGAAACTGAACACTTCAGCGGAAAGTGTTGGTATCAAACACAGCTTCTGTGCACTGGTAAATGGTGGTGGGTAAGGACCTGTATCTGTCTTAAAACGAGTATTTGTGTCTACTAACAAGCCATTTTACAGTTGTTGACAAGAAGACGACAGTACTAGATACCAGTTTTATATGAACCAATTTCACCGCTTATTTAAGATTGTTCTAGGTGTAAAGGAAAATTAACAGGTACAAAATGAGGGCCATGTTTTTCTTGTGGTAGGATGTGATCAGACCACTCTATCTCTCATGGTGTTTTCAGTTAACTCCTAAATTAATTTTGTATCCTGAAGAATATTTCTGGTAATAGTTGGAAAAACAAATGCTTAAAAATCTGCATGAGATGATGGATGACAGTAAAGTTCTACCATGTTTTGGTCTCTTTTTTTTTTTTTTTTTTATAAGAAACCTAGCTTTGGAGTGGTTTTGATGTTTAAAAAAATTTCACTTGTCCCAGCCTTGTTTTTAAAGCTCACTTTATCATTCAAAACCATACTTAGAAAGCTTTTGCAGTTATTTCATCTTAAGGTTATTCAGCTGGCATTGTGATTTAACCTCACTGCTTAAGTATTTTCCATTTTATCCTTTAAAAAGTGTGTTCCCTGCGAATAACTAGGCAATTAAAATGTACCTATAGAAGAGGAAGAAGATACGTGGTAGGGTTCAGGAATCGGTTGTGATGGGAGAAGTTGAGTTGAGTGTTGATGGTACGAATCTTTCTTTCTACTTGGCAGAGCTCAGTAGTATATCAACACAATGCTCGGCTTGCTTTCTGCACCCACAACAGCAACTGCTTGATTGTTTTGCATCTGCAGAAAAAGTGTTAGTCTTTATGACAGTAAAACTATTTTCCCATTAATACTCCATGTTTATGGAGAGGCCTATCTGTCGAGTTTTGAAAGGCCGTTACCATAATACTACTTTTTCTTTTAGTAGTGATATTTCTGGTTTTCATTTCTATCTCTGCTGTCTTGCACAGCAACTTTCATCTTTGCCTTCTGTAAAATTGGTGGAACAAATTTTCTTGAGGACCAGGGAAAAATGGTTCTCAGAAAATAGTCCCATTAAAAAATGGGGATGAATACAGTGATGTAGCAAAACAATCAGTCACCTTTTCCTTCTGCAGGTGCGTATGAAATATTTCTTGGGTACGAGTTATCCTCCATAAACTTATCAATCTATGGTAATGCATAAAGAATTGCTGCGTTTTCTTTTAACCTGGTGGAGATTCAACTTCAAAACAAGATTACCAAACATCTACTTACAGAATTTCTATTATCATGGCCTTGATGTAAATAATACTTTTCCTAATCCTCTCTGTCCTTCCCTGCCCTGGTCCTACCCTCACACATGGGATTTTCTCCTTTGCAGCAATTTTTAACTGTACACAGTTACACTGGGAAGCACTTGTTTCTTAGTAATACATGTTAGGGGTTGCTTCTGGCTCCAAGTGCTTTATAGTTCTTATGTCAGTGGAGAAAGGGATATTTATTGATGCTTTCTTAAAATGGAGATTAGGAGCCATCTTGAACTTGCAGATGCAATTGGCTCTGAAGTTCCAGATGGTTATGTTGCCAATAATAATTCTGTTGAGGTGCCCTCATACTTGTTGCTCAGAGGTGTGCTCACAGAATAAAAATGAACGGAGTCTATTCTGCATTTCCAGTCCCTCCCCAATATCTGCTTGATGGGGAACTCAATCCTTGCAATTTTTTGGGCGGGAGGACTACTGATGCACCTCAGCCATTGTCCCATACTTCAAAGTGGTTTTGTTCTTTTCCTAATTCACGGTAGTTTCCCCCTCTTTCCCCATTTGTTTTTTCCCTTTACGTGTTACATTACCATTGCATCAAACTTTTTTCCATTTTAAACTTCATACTGCTTGGAAAAATTGCATTTTATTTGATCATACCTTTTTTGTCTTGCTAAAGATGATCTTCCAGTAAGAAATTCACTGTCTGTGAGGTGTGTAAATGCAGGGTTGAGAATGACATGAAGAGTGTTTCTAAAGATAATTCAAAGTTGAATTTGGGCCCTGTTTTGACTGTGTGCTTTGTAGTAATTTTTTTGTGAGCACACAGCCAGTTTCTGAGTGAAAACCCAGGATCTGGAAGGATATCACTATTTTCCCCTATAGTGTCCTTTTTGGCTTTGTCATGCTGAAGGAGAAGGACCTGCCCCCAACACCCCAGAGGGAACTGGATCACTTTTTGAAGGGTTAATTAGGTTGGAAGAATCACTGCTTGGTTCTCTCCCTGGCTTCTCATCCACCTTTGTGTTTTATTCTGCCTCAGAGACAATAATGATTTTTTTCTTTTTTTTTCCATGGGTATGATCACCTGTAGTTACTCAGCCTGATTTTCTTTTCTATAATTTACCTGACCAGTTTGCTCCAGCCATTTTTACAGTCAACTCTTTGCCTCCAGCCTTGAGAATGCTAGATGTTGTTCCCCTTGTTAGGGAAAGGATTCTTGCAATATATTTCTTGGTGCCAAATTAAAATGGAGGTTAGTTGCTTGCATTACCTCTGCTTACTGAAATTTTAGGTCTTTGCTTACAATGTATTCTGGATTTTATTGCAGTGTTGTGGCTTTTTTTTTAAGCTAAAATACTTTATGCAGGATGTTCAGCTTTGAGTGTTTGTCACTGGGTGCTCGGACAGGATTTGCAGTCTGCTAACAAGAAATGGAGCGTAGTCTCTGAAATATTCCAAGTAGCAAAATTAGGTGCTCTCTGAGGATTTGCATTGTTTGATGGTTGAAAATAGGGTACCATTGCAGTACTTCATATGTTTAAATGTCTAGTGTCATTGATGTTGTTGATCTAAACCTAGGTGCTTCTGTTTTTTTTTTTAACTTGCATAGAGGAAGACTTTAGGAAGACTCTTGGAACACAAACTCAGCTGTTCAAAATATGACATGGACAGATAAATAGAAACACCAGCAGGCATACGATTTTATTGCTTTCTAGCGTTTTTAATAGCATGAAAAATTCAGGGTAGCTACAAAACCTAATATTATGTATTGAAAAAATATTTTCATAAATATAGTTTAAGATAAACATGTATCTGTTCTAAAAATATAACTTAAATGTGTTTACAAGGTTTTTAATGTCTATGCTTATTCATTGTTGAAGTACTCTACATGTTAAAATGGTCTATATTATCTTCTGTTGTATTAAGCAAGGTTAAACTGAGGAAGCGAATTCCTCACACT
>NW_010525297.1:17043-20084 GCF_000687285.1 Phaethon lepturus | reverse complement strand
AAGAGTGTTTTTTCCATTGATGAAATAACAAACTGGCTTTTCTTGGCAGTTAGGCTTACAGTTCTGAGGGTTACTCTTGTCATTTAAGTTAGAATGAGCTCGTTGAGCTGAAGTTGAGAAAACAAATTGCAGAAACCCGCTGGCAGATACGGGTTCCTCTCTTACTCTTTTTGTCTTTCACCGTGAATAAGAACTGAGGCAGAAATGGCCAAGATGCACGAATCCCAAAGGTGGGAAGATCAGAAATAGATACCTTCATAACAACACTAACTATAAAGAATACTGCTGTTACTTAATGTGCTTGTTTTAAATGAAGAAAGGTCTACTTGATAGGTTGTTCTTTTTCATCTGCTGCCTGTAAAATACTTTCTTTGAATTCTAAAATGCTCGTGGGCTTTTGGGGAGTTCTGGTTTGTTGGGGTTTTTTTGCATTCAGGGCATTCCAGTTTCCATCCAAAACCAGCTAAACAAAAATTACAACATAAGGAAGAAAAAACTTCTTACTGTCTTACTGTAAAAACTCCCCGAAGTCCTTAAACTATACATGGTTCAAGCTGGAATACAAGGAAGCCAAAAGCTTTTCCTCCAGCTGCTGTACAGCTAGAGTTTTGGGGGTTTGTTTTTTTTCCACGAAGGCCTGGTGATTTGCACCTAGAGCCAGCTTTTTCAGGGTCAGGGCACAGTCTTATTTGTTTTGTTGGTATCTTCCAGTATCTTGTGTCATCTTCTGTACGTTCTCCGCTGAGAACAGCTTACATATTTTGGCTACGTAAACACCACACTTTCTCTGGGGGAAAGGAGAGGAAGGGAAGGTGTGGATGAATTATTTCCTAGGGTTTCCTGCATTTTGAGAGGCAGCAGCATGGGTTTGTTTACTGTGTGATTAAATCTTGCTGTCAAATGTGCCCGCTCCTTCTTTCAGTCAGTTGATCCTTCTAGGTGAGGGGAGTACTAATTAGTATAAACCCAGTCACTTACTTTATGTGAAAAGAAGTGAAGCCTAAGCAGAGGTGCTGTTCTGCCGTCTAGACGATCATGAACTCTGATTCACTCATCCCTAGACTGAATTTCCTCTAAATGTTTTCAACCTAAACTATTTATACAATTGAAATACATGTATCTAAATCACTTGTAAAGTGAGTTCTGTTCTCTGGTTTGTTCATTTGAGAGCAGTACTGCTCTTTTCAGGGTATGTGGCATAACACTGAGTTTTCACTAATAAAACTATTCCATTGCAACATGCAGTTGAGGGTTTTATGGAATGAGTCCAAATTTGTTTCAGGAAAAAAAGTTAAATCCTTTAAAAAAAAGTTAAAACCGCCTGGGTTAGAATGATAAAACAGAACTAAAAGTTGATGCAGTAGTGATCTACGCTATGCAGAGTTTTACTGTCGCACAGTTTTCAACATCATTTTTACATTCAAGTTTAACAGCTATAGTAAGAACTCAGGTGCTTGTTTTCGAGAGCTTTGTGATGCTCCTGCTGTTACAATAAATACAATACATAAATAATAAAATAAATGCAATAAATAGTTTAAAAAGCAACCAATATAGTTTAAACTGTCTTAAGGGTTCCTATGAGCACCCCAATTTCTCAAAAATAAAATCAGAAGTTACTTTCCATTGCAAACCTTCTTAGGCAGTTAAAATTCTCGGATTGTTTTACAGGCAAGATAACTTATTTTGACTGGTGAAAAAATAAGTGCTGTAGCAACTATTTTATTCTTTCCTAAATAATATGTGGTTTTCAAAATTGTGGAATAGGTGATTATGATAAATTCCAAGCTAATTGCAATAAAGCTTACTGCTTGGAGTTGAAAGCCAGCACATACCCTGAGCATTTTTATACGTCAATAAATGCACTTCACTTAAACGCCTCCAGACTTTTTTTACCAAACTGCTAAGACAGGAGATAAACTTGTCTTTGTAGTGACCGAGTCGTCTTTTTGGTCTAATTTGGTAATTTTTAGCACTGCATTCACCAGAGAGCTTGGGGATATTAGGTGGCCAAATCTCAGTGGCTGGCAGTCAGACTTTCCCTTTGAAGATCTCATATGTGTCTTTCTCGTATGTCCCCAGACTGTGTGCATCTCTGAAGTTACGGGCTTTCATTTTGTTTTGGTTTTAGCATTAGAAATGGGGAGGATTTAATTTCTTTTAAGACAGAAGTCTCCAAACTTTATTGAGAGGGTAAAGGACTGACGGGATGAAACATTTGTCTTGAATGACATTCATTCACTCCTCTTGTCTCCTCTCTTGTGGTTCCTTTTATGTTGGATCTTCTTTAACTCAGTCCTGCACAGTTCTTTGTATCAGCATCTCCCTTCTCCTTTTAGCTAATGCCTTCCTATTTTCTGTGTATTTCATGGCCTTTTGCACACTTAAGAATAATCCTGGCCCAAAGCCCTCTGTCAGACACAAGTGAATTCTTTGAAATAGGGTTTTTTTTCACATCTGGATTGGAAAATTGTGAAAAGTATGTGTATGTTGCTGATAGAATTTCACTCTCCTGGAAATGTCTTATTTCAGCTGTAACTTATTATCCAATAGTTGCTGAAATCAAAAATACAGTATAATGAAATCTGGCTGACACTTCCAGCTTTTCCACATGGTGTACTAATCTGGAAGTTGTTGTGATGTCCTAGGGATTTGGATGTAGAAGATAAGAATTAAGAACTGTTAAGGAATTCTGCCTTAGTTCTGAATTATACTATTACGGAAAACTTACTGGTATTGTAGCTATTATCTTAATACATTTGTTTTCTTTTTGGAAGTGGCTTTGCTATTTATTTTGGAATTTTAATACTTTTGTTATTGCTTATGCTTGTTGTGGATGACTAGAAGTACTAAAATGTACTGCTTTGCTTAATTCCTTCCCCCATTTTGTTGAGTTGACTTTTTTGCATAGTGTCTGCTTTTTGTGTATTGTAATTCTCATTTGTACCAGCAATCAAAAGAGCACTTTTTTTTTGTTCAGTCCTTCTGAGGAAACTGAACAAGTACTCTTTACAAAAGAGGAACCATACCCTGACAGCTGCCAT
>NW_010525297.1:2856-17012 GCF_000687285.1 Phaethon lepturus | reverse complement strand
TTCCCTACCTCTTTCCTACTTAGAGCAATCAAATATTCTTTCAGTTCTCACACACTATCTAAAATAATATAAGCGCAGATCAAGGGAAGTGGTTATTCCTGTCTGCTCAGTTACTGTGAGGCTGCATATGGAGAACTTTGTGCTGTTATGTCCCCCTCAGCCCAGGAAAGATCCTGACAAGTGGGAGTGACTCCAGTGGATGATCACCAGGTTGGTCAAAGGCCTGGAGCGGTTGGTCTGGACAAAGAGAAGCTGAGAGCAGGGTTAGCTCAGCATGGAGGAAGAGAGGTAAAAGAGGCATCTACTAACAGTGTTCAGCTACCTTATGGGTGGTTAGAAGGTAGATTGAGTCAGGCTCCTCCTAAAAGTGCACAGGTGACAACGGCCAAAGGTTGAGCAAAGGAAAACTCAACCAGATACACCAAAATAATTTCTAAGTAAAGGTGGCCACACACTGGGATGTGTGTGCAGAGAGGCTGTGGAATCTCCTTCCTTCAAGTTAATGAGAACTAGATGGGCAAGGCCCTGAGCAACCTGGCCTAACTTTGCACTTGGCCCTGCTGTGAGCGTGAGGTTAGACATAAATGACTTTGAGGTCCCTTTCTTCCAAACTTGTTCTGTGATTCTAGGACCCCTTCTAATTGACATTAGTCAAGCTGAGCAAACAATCTGATTGTTCTTAATCTCTTTTATAATAAGCTACTGAAGTTTTCAAAGGAGTGAGGATCCTCTTGCTTGTTGCTGTACGAATTCTTGTCCATGTGTGAATAGAACTGGACAATTTGTTCCAGGTGAAAACTCATCAGGGCCTCTTCTGTAATCAACATCTCTTAAATGCCTTGTCTGATGGAGCCTAGCATGATACTTAATAGATGCATTTTCTTGGCATCCTACAAGCATTTAGATGCGTTTTCTTCTATAACCATCTTATCATGAGTTGATATGGGCAGATCTTTCTCATTTCTTCAGGTCCTCATGATGAGATATTCTCTTCTTATTCATGATGATCAGATAATCAACTCAAGTGTGATGAGAGGTATGATCTCATATTTATTGATGAGATCTCAATATAAAAGAGAAGTTCTTTTAGGCTCAGTAGACATGCCCAATGATTCTTAGAATTTAATTTCAACTCAAAAATACCAAGTCTTTGGTGTCATTCAGTTCCTTCTATATTATTACTAAATGTGTTAGTGATGCGCTGTAACTCTATGCCAGTATTAAATTTCAGTATAATATGCTTATGGCTAGTGGACTTATTCACGAAAACAAAGGTGGCAACAGAATCAGAGTCTACATGGAGCCACGTGACTACGTGGATTTCAAAGCATAAGTGTATGCATATGCATAGGGTTGTTCCCCGTTGGCTAGTTGGAGATTTACAGATAGGTTGCACACTGTGTTGTAATGAATGTTGTCAAATCTCTAGTCTGAACTGCTAAACCAAGAAGTAAAATTTCTGAAGCGTGGATAGGCTTATGATGAAAAGTTGCTTTTGGATAAAAGGGAGGCAAACATCCGCAACCTGTGAAGGCAAACTGATGTGCGTCGACTTACAGAGACTCACAAGGACTTGATTTAAATTTGATAGGCTTTACTTAGAAGCCATTTTAAGATAACTAAAAAATTTTTTTATTGAATTGTAAAGCTTTGAAATTCCTTCTGAGATGGACCTAGAGCAAGCTGTAGCTGGTAGTGGCCATTTGAACTTCATGGAAACTGTTGAGTGTCTTGGTTTGCTCTTTGGATTTCTTTTGAATGATCAGATCTCAGCTCTACCTATCACCAGACAAAAATTCTTCTCGAGAAAACCAGAAAAGTAGTTAATGACTTGTGCTATTTACAAGTAATAATAATCAACAGATTTAAAAATGGAATTTTTGACTTTGTAGGAGTACAATAAAAACTCAGTGTTTCATAAATACTTTCTTTTTAACAGATTATGGAAGAAACAAATACACAGATAGCTTGGCCATCGAAGCTGAAGATCGGAGCAAAATCGAAAAAAGGTATTTTACTTTGTTCTTTTTATGGGGTGGGATTAATTGTTAGACTAGTAAAGCCACAGAATAAAAAATTCTTCTTTAGAGTCACCATATGATTACTGGACACCTGAAATATTTTCATTTCAGTTCACTGTTTTTGTAAGAGTTCCTTGTTGAAGTTAACTCGGCTTTATAAAGGTATTTGACCTACAAACCCATTTTAAACCCATTTTAAGTATCTTGCACTTCTGCAAGTACTTTATTGTCAATATTGTTGTACTTACTGTCTTTAGCATGTATGCTTTCTTCTGTATAATTCTGCATCTAATCTGAACAGCTTCTTGATTTTACAGCAGCCAAAGTCAATCTTTCTGGTAATGTTGTAGATTAGTGGGTGTTCTGTGGGTTTTTTCTTTGTTTCTATAGCGTGCGAAGATGTGTCTTGGTCAGGCCCACTTAGAACATTATATACTTGTTGTGTCCCTGACAGACTTCTTTAAGAAACCTAAGTAGAGCTGTTTCTTAGGAATGGCCAGTATTATGTGTTTTAAATTACGCTTCTTTTGGAAGTACAGCCTATTAATGTGACCCAAGTATACAATCTGGAACATCTCTCTTAAATAAGCCTTCCAGTTCTGTTCGTAAAGAATCATAACTGTGACTGAATGAAAAGTAATACTTAATTCCTCTTCTGCAGGAAGAAATTTAGAGTGTTTTTTAACATTGAATGTATTTCTGTTCAGGCTGATACATATTAAAAATCAAGAAGGTGGAGTTCAAATAATTTCTCTGTACATTATGTTTAGAACGTATAGGTGGAGGGCGAACAACCTTTGTGAATTAAAAGGGTCTCATGGGAAGAAAAAAAAATCTCTTTAGGAGGGTGCAGGATTGCTAACGTTTTTATGATGTAAAGTGAGATTCAGTTTCTGAGGTACTTTCCCACATGGTATTGAAGTACAAATTGATTTAATTTTTTTTTTTTTCCCACTTGCATGGAAAAAGAGTCTCACTTGAGAGTGGAAAAGTGGGGAATGAATTCAGACTGGAGAAAATGCAGGAGTCGTGTGTATGTATATATTCATATGTGGGACGCATGTTTATAGTAATGCGAGTTGACAGGGTGTCTGTGCAAACCTGTGCGCTATCGATCTAGTGTTCTTCTGCATGCGTTCTGCCTGAGGCGCTATGAGTTGAGACATAGCGAAAGCTCCTCAGGAAACTGAGGCAGGAGAGTTTGTTTTTCCTTTGAGGGGAAAAAAGAAGTAGTAAATCGGTACCTGCAGTTGTTTTTCTTTCAAATTTAAATAAGACTAGTTCTGAAAATGAAAAGCATGGATGAAAGGCCATGAGAAGAGGGGTAAGAGGTGGCTGGCTGGGAGTCTGGACTGGTACTTAGAGATGCAGCTTTATATGTAGATTAATTTAACCTCTATTAGTGATCTCAAAGAGAAGACAATGTTAGATTTGCGGTGAAGCTCTATCAGTATATGGAATGAATTTGAATACCAGGGGAAATAAAACAGCAAAAAGTTATGAGCTGATAATACAACTAAAAATTGAGGGGAGGGAATACATAATACAGCCGGGCATACTGAGTGCATCTGCAGTGGGAATGATTATCCTGCAAATTCTTTATGCCAAAAGAAACTTTAGATAGTGATGAGCTGCAAACTAGGCATTTTAGCAATATGCTATGCTACTAAAAAAAGTGTTTCAAATGCCTGTGGGCTGCAGGGTGGCTCTAGAGTTAAGACTTTTACTCTCTGGCTGGACTGCTCTGGGAAGCTGTGTGTACATATACACCTAAGATGGTAAATTATGTGTGCGAAGAACGCCTTAACCTCAAGGTTCCTATTTCTCGTGGAAAAAAGTGTAGTTTATGTATTCTCCTTACACTTGGTATCAATTGTTTGCAATTCTGTAACTTTCCATTCGCAGCTGCAGCAGCTGTTTATATAGGGAAAATAGTCGAAGTGTTTAGCATACTCCAGCTTCAGTTAATGACATTTTGTGATTGAGGGGAGAGTCTGCCACAAATAACTGTCCGGCTCTCCGGGGATTTGCACTCCGAACGCGCTGCCTTTCCCCGTCTCCTTGGCTGGGAACCCGGTGCCTGATGAGCAGTCGCTCCGTGAGGGAGAAGCAGTTGCGGATGGACAGTCCTGTACCGCAGCCATACGCTGTACCCTGTTCTAATCGAACGACACCACATTGTTCACGTAATCTTCCAGTATAATTTGCCTGCGGTTTCAGTAGCGTCACATTCTGTGGCCTCTGGGCATTCGTAGGTTTCGTCCCAAAATATGAGGGAAAAACAATCATTAAGAAGACATCTCTAGCTGTGCTGGTGTTTGTCGTGCTGTATCATGAAACATTTAGGGCTTAAGGTAGTGTTCTCCTCACTGCTGTTCTCAGTTTTTAAATTGAGATCATTGATACTAAATCAGTAAGGACAGAGTACATATTTCCTTTCTAATTGCAACACATAGGTATAGAAGTTTGCAGACAAGGCGTGCATCATAAGGTTCAGCAAGGATCTGAAGATTCAGTTCCAGACAAGACCCAGGAGTTTTTATATTCTTGTGGAATAAAATTTACTGTGATGAAGCTGAAGCACTAAGAGTAGATGCCTTGCAAGTTGCTAAATTGTGGTTTTGGTTATACAGATTACAGCTTCTAAAGGGATGATTGTAAAATACTATACATGGAGTATCATAATGGTAATTCATCAACTCAAACTTGATAAATATTTTCTGAAATTTTTTGAATTGCAAGAGACTAATGCCTGGATTTAGCATATGCAGTATTTAAATTCATTAATTAAAATTGTTTAATATGAAATTGCTAAAATAGCTCTCTGCAAAGGGTAGAATTAAAAAATCCTTTATCAACTTGCAACAGTTTCATAAAGAGCAAAAAAGGAATTTCCTGGCTTTAATGAACACCAGATGCTGTTTTCTTGCTCGAGTGATGAGGGTTAAAGTATTTTGAAGTACATGTTTAGAAAACACAAACAGACATACATCTTCCAGTAGCATCTTTAAGCAAGCCATTTGCTCGGATTGACAAAGAGATCCCATAACATGTAGGCTTCAGAGAGGGAAGTGAAGCAATTGAAAGCACTTCTGTAATGACCGATTCCTGTCCAGCAGTACTGAAACAGTCGGCACTAGCGTGGTCTGCTCTGCTTTACGTGGGTGCTGAAGAGCTCAGGGCATACCAAACCCTCGTGTTCTGGAGGTTTCAGATCTTCCATAGTCCAATGAATTAATGATGAAACTGAGAGACCGTAACTTTTCTATCCATTCCCCTTTTGCTTTCGGCACACTTTTTTCACTCCGTTTCGGTTACTGTTCCTTAGGAACGCTATTACTTGTCTTTTAAAGATTTATTTAGTGGTATAAAAGTTTAGAGTAGATTGCCAAATCCTAAATAGTCAGATGCTATAGTTCCACAAGCACTTTCAAAGCTGGCATAAGCTAACATTTTTTTCCCTCTCGCTTCCCAAAATACTGACCTGTCCTGCCTTCCTGTTTTTCGTGTCCGGCCCTTTCTGCTGTGCTGCCACTGCTGCTTATATTGTCACATAGGGGATCAGGCTGGCTTAAAACTAACCATGGATAATTTTTACTATTGGAGAGGAGGTCTGTGTATTTGCTAGCTGTTTTAACCCAAACTGCATCGTCAGTCTGCGTCACCATATGGCTGTATGGATCTGTAATGCCTAATGCATTCGGAGTAGGTGAATTCAGCAGCAGTGCTTGCTGACGGTAATTTAAGATGCTCCTCAGAAACTTCAGGAATGGGAATATGTGAGTTTAGATTTCACTCATATTCTTTACTCTTTTTCTTTCCTTCTTTTAATTTTCCCCCCTCTATACAGGTGTGTGCTTTTGTATTTCAAGAGCTATAAAGAAGTTAGGGGGATACGCATGGGCCCAGAATGCAGACAGCCTTGAAATAGCGTTTGGGTAACAACCAGCATAAGAGTAATTTCATCTCCTGGAAACTTTAGTGGCTCTAGGCTGGAATTTGTTCAGAAAGTTAGAGCAGGGAAAATTCTGGGAGGTTAAAAAAGGCGGTAAGGGGAAATGCAAAGTAAATTGAGCTTATAGAGCAGGGATAACTGTGGGGTCTCTTTCACCATTCGCTTTAAGAAAGGGCTGCTTTTACTGACTTCTGTTCTCTTTCATCCCCTTCCCATATTTTCATTCCTCTTCTACTTTTTCCAGACTACAATCTCCATCTCTTCTCTAGCTGCATCATCTGTTGAAGTTACCCACTCATTTCTTTTCTTTCTTTCTTGAGCTGCTGTTATTTAATTTCACCTGTTCTTTCATTTGCTGTTTCTGATTTTGGGGTTCGTTGGAATCTTGTTCGCTTTTTATGTTTTTCTGTTCGTTCCCTCGCCTCTTACTACTGATGCATTTTAAGTTCATTAAGGGAAAAAAAAATCCAGTCCATGTTCTGTTTGTGTAATTTTTTGCCTCGCCTTATTTTTCTTTTTACTTATTCTTTTATTTTCTGTTTCAAAAACCAAGCTTCAGTAACTTTTTAAAAAATTTAAATTGGTTTCTATTATCAAAACGTTTAGTACATGCTGTTTTCATTAGCATACCTCAAAGGCAAGTCAAGTACACAGTATGTCAAATTCATACCTAAGGAGAATGGCAGGACGGTGGGAAACACAGTGGCACTGAAGACATTAGAAGGAAAGCAGCAATAACTAGCAGTGGGCACTGCTGGCATTCGTTGCCTGGCAATTTGGTTTCGCACCTTCTTCCTTAAGCTTTGCCTCTTGCAAGTGATCTTGCAAGCGGAGTCCAGTATTTCCTTACTTGTATCTTAAGCTGCTGAGGCACTATGCAAAATGAAGTTAGCAAGCGTACTACTACATTTGAAGTGAATGACTGTACTGAGAGACTTCAACCAAATAAATAAAATATTGCCCCCAAATATTTGAATGTTGTTTAGACAATAGGGAAGAGCTTTGCACATTCCAGGAGGCCTTATGATACAAGCTAGAGACTTACTTTTTTTTGTTAAAACAGAAATGTCACTACATGGTGAGCTTAAGGCCAAACTTGCATGCAAGTTACTGCCTAAGATATCAAGGGTAAGCTAAAATGTAATCTCTGTTTGTTGCTTCAGACCTTTAAGTCAACTTCCAATGGTTTCTCAATATTGTAATAGAAGCTGAAGTTTACTGTTTGAGAGGAAAAAGGGAGGTAGAGAAGAGAGAAGATGTGACATCAGGCTGCGCAGCCTTACGGATGTGTGCAAATACAGCGCTGGGCTATGTACTCTTTTGGCATAGGTTTTCTGATAAAACTCCAGTCTGATTCCATGCTTTTCAGATAATTTCTTTTCCTCTTTAAATTGAGAAAATGAAGTATTTCCAATTTGTCAACAAAAGTCTTTAAACTAGTGAAAACTGCTTTTGATGCTAAATCTCCTATGGATTTACTATAGATGTACTATAGGAGATTTATGGATCATACGTGGAGCAGTGGTTAACATAGCAGCAACTCAGCATTGTACTTGTTAGTTTTTAGTCCCGTGTGCAGACGCTGCATAATTTACACACATGTTCCATGGAGAGATGATGTATCATTTCTTAAAATATTAATACATCCCTGTTACCCAGTATTGCTTTCCATATCGGAACTGAGCTGAGTCCCACGTTTGTACAAAGGCGAGACTGCCTTTCCAAAGTAGGAACTTCAGTAAACACGTGGCAAAAAACCCCCGCTATGGATAACACCTCAAATTCTTTGTTCCGATGTATTAATGGGTGTAAGAATGACATCATCAATGGTCGTGTTCAAACCCAGTACTTTGTGATGAAATACCAGTAAAAATAGAAGAGTTAACCATGTGCAGCATCATTCTGTAGGAGTTATGTGAGCTTTAAACAGCATCATAAACTTTTCTAATATCTCGTGAGGTCTCTGGATTCCTCCCCCTATTCCCCCCCCGCCCCAAAAACAAACAACAAAAAAACCACCACAAAAACAAAACAAAAAAAACCCCACCAAACCAAAACACCCCTAAGCAAAGCGATGAACCTAATGACGCAGCAGTTGAGAAACTGAGCGCTGCAAGAAGCGTCTGGGTGGCATACAGCGGTCCTGGCCTTCACTTCAGGAGACTCCGTCTCATTGCATTGATGATATTTTGTAATAAATGCAAAGTTGAGAGCAATTAATAGATTTTGCTGCTTTCAATTATTGCTGAGATAGCTGGAATACTAAAAGAATTTCAATATATGCTACGAAACTTTAAGTTACATACTTAATATTTTTCTAAGTACCAGGTGGCTTGGTGTACTTCAGAGACTGGCATGCTTGCCAAGTGCAGTTACAACATCTGAAGTTTTTCTCAAGAAATTGGCCAAGCCTGAGTTTAGTCAAACAAGCATAAAAGTAACTAAAAATTACCTAATAGTTTAGGTTATTTACTGCTATGTCTTACATAACTGCTTAAGTTGAAAACTGTAGACTGCTTCCAGCAGTTTGGCATCTACAAGATTGAATACCTTGCAGTTTAACTATATCATGCTATGCTCTATTTTTGTGTGTGTATGCCTACAGAACATGCTTTATTTTTGAAGTCTTCAGTGTTTGCCTTTTCTTAAGCTTTACATGTACATATTATCCCTTCTTAATATAGTCGCAGCCATAACATAGCCTTTTAATACTGTTTTCCTTAAAGTCATTATTCTGGACTGAAGAGAGATTAGTTTCTTTTTTCCTTTTTCACAAAGCATATATATTATACCAGCTTTGAATTTTGTTTTTAATTTTGTTGAAAAGTAATTTGGAACTAGCTGTATTGTGGAAAAACCATAGTTGTTGTCAACACAGCACCTTATTAATTACCTCTGAGCTCAAATATCTTTACCTTCTCGTTTTGATGGTGGGCGTGGAGGTAGTGTTTCTTATTTGGCTCTTTTGGATTAAAAAAAAAAAGATCTGCCCCAAGAAACCACAAACCAACCAACAAAGGAGAAAATAAACCCCACATCCTCCCCGCAATCCAAAACCCAATATGGGGCTGTGAAAACCCATTGATGCAAACATCAAGAGCTCTCTTACAGTAACTTCTGTCCCTGTATGTTGCTTTCAATAATGGCTACATTCTGTACAATATTGTAAGACTATTTCTAAAAGTGTTCCCAGAAGTGAACGGTAAGGAAGAATTGCTTGAGGGTTTTTGGTTTTGTTTTTATAAATTCATGTACATATATAGAACTGGTGTTTCAAAAATTACCCGATAAAAATATCTAACGTATTTTGGTACTCTGTTACGAGAGCTGATTGTGTCAGGCTAGCCTGGTTGTGTGTGAACCTCATTGCTGTTCGTATGATGTAGTGAGGGAGTAGAAGATCAGCGTTTTTATATTTGAATTAATGAATTCTTCATGGTGAAGATAGTATAGTCTGAAAAGTTAAAATAAAGGTATATGTGAAGATGTGTGTATATTTATATATATATAATATGCAGGAAAATAAGCAACTCTCTTCTGTGAATAGGGACACAGAGGTTAAGAATATTCTCAAGACTTCTGTATATAGATTTAGACAGTTTATGGCCTCAACCTGAGCATAAAATGGTGCAAATCCATTCGTATTTATTATATACACTCTGCTTGGAAAATTGAGACTTAAATCTTGGGGCAAGAGGAAGGGGAATTTACATTTGCATATAAACTTGAGCTACTGCATCATTGTGTGTGTGGTTTTTCAGTGTTTTGTTTGGGTTTTTTTTTTCTTCAAAAGGAATTAAAAGTTGTATATTTCCGAGATAGGAAAAGTTTTCGTGCAATTTAAACTTACGAAGGCTAAATTTCTTAATTACCGTTGATTTGACCTTAATTCTTTGAATATAAGAGCAAATCCTGCTACTTTCCTGAAGAATATGCCCACGTAAATTACATGTTAAAAGCCTTCATGCGCATAAATTCTAAAAGTCCTCCTATAATTTCATTCACTTCCAAAAAGGCAGTCTCTTTATTCATAACCATATATAACCTCTGAAACCGCGTAGAAATGATGTGGTGAATAATGGGAAACAAAGCTTAATGTGCGGAATTGCTTGCATGCTTGCCAGTACGTATCTATGTAGCTAATTTATCAGTCTGTAAGCTTAAGAAAAATACTCTTTCCTGTAAATTACTGTACAAGGAGTTTATAGTTTGTGTTTCTGTAAATGTGGTAATGTGCTGAGTTTTATTTTGCATGTCAGTCTTAAATACCAAGCCAGCTCCACCCGAGAAGGTCACACGGCATCACAGGGCTACCACATACTTCAGACTTGTTAATGAAACAAGTACTGTAACAGTAATTTTTCATAGTTTTGGTCAACTTCTGTTTTTGACCTACTTTCATCTCTGTGTGCTGCTTCTAGTTACAGAAATTGTAGTTCTGCTGTTCTCACAAAAAAACCCAAAACAAATAAAGTAGAAGAGGGTGAACATGGGATATAATCAATTTATTTTTCTACCATAAATTCAGTGCTATGAAGAGCCACTTAATTGGCTTAGAGCCTTAGGCTTCACTTAGAAGAAGAAAAGGGGGAGGAAGGGAATAAAATTAATCAGGCCGTTGGAAATCTGCAGCGGTATACGGAGCTTTTTGACAAACTAGCTTCTAATCCACTAAGATGCTTTTGAAAGTTGTGCCAGCTGTCCTACAAGGCTGTATCCTAACTCTAATGGGAACTGAGAATGTGTGGAGTGATGCCCACTTCTGAACAACCACAGCCTGCTCTATCACCTTTAACTAGGGACGTAAAGTGATGCAGAGAAGAGAGCACCTAAGCCTGTGAAGTGCTTAGATGCTGAAGTGCTTAAAAACAAAGGTAACTCTTGTATTGGTTCATGATCAAGTTTTAATTTCTGTTATCTCAGCATTGGTTTTGGTGCAGATGAATGGAAATACAGGTTCAAATTGCCCAAAGTCATGCTGCTTCTTACAAAGAAAATAACATACCGCATGCCGGCCGGAACTCTGCCAGCAGCGCTGTCACTGCTGCCGATGCCAGGACTGTTTTAGACGGTCACAGTGCTGTTGGGTGCCTTCTCTTGTTCGTGTGGACCACCACCTTTACAGGGCAAGGGAAATAGTCCCCCGTCAATAACCGAGCAGGTAAGATGTGTGGAGGTGATGATTTGACGACGCTGTGCTGTAGGAACCTATTCCCTCGGGAAAGGAGCTCTCCGCCGGGTTGCACGTAGGTCAGCAAAAAGGTGCCATAAGAGGAGCTCGAGCAGTTACTCCACGTGTCATTCCCATCCGTAAGTGGAAACGGGATCCTAGTGCATCAGTCTCAGACAACTTCATACAACAGCAGTAGGCACGATAGTTTTTGATCGCCATACCCCTAGGACAGCCTTGTTTTGTAGGTTGCAAATAATGATAAAGCTGCACTCGGATGTGCTTTTTCCAAGTACTCCTAAAGAGAAGACAAGTAACTACTCTTGCTAGAAATGAAATCAGGGGAGACAGAACTGTTTTCACAGCTGCTAAACAGCACAATTTTGCGGTCTTATCTCTCTTGCCTTACTTGCATGCTTAAGGTCTGCCCCTCTGCCTCTATAGCGACCTGCTAGGCAGCTCGGCCCTCCAGCCTGGCATGCCCTGGTGTCCAGCCGCTGATGGAGAGGGCGTTCAGGGCTGCTGGTTTATTGAGGCCTGTGCCCTTTTGTCAGCAGAATTTTTCTTAAAGCGATTTAGTTTTGGTTCCCAAAGTAGAAAGTTGTAGATCTGACTTTATACCAGTTCAGTAAAATTTTTTTTTTTTTTTTTAAATCTTGGCATTTAAATGCCTTTTCCTTGTTGGTGCCCATGACAACAGAACTGTTGGTTTGGGTATTCTCTGTCAGCTCTCCTGTGTGCAGCAAAATTCCTTTGCAGCTTTTATTTGACCTCACCAAAACCAAGAAAAAGACTCACCCTGTTAGGCGATTGTCCAGCTGATAACTGTGTATATAAGTAGAGTTTTTTTAAAATTATGCTCATATCTTAGAAGCACATAAATTGCACAACAGTATGTTTCTGTGTATTGAAGGTACTCATGTTGGGAGATAAAGGGTGCTCTGTAATGTTTCTTGAAATGCTAACAAGATTTGAGGGGGGAATAAAGATAATTTCTTATATCTGCAGTTGCTTCATAAAATAAAATTTCAGTCAGATTTAGTACATGATCTTGGAAATTGAAAGTTCCTTAGAATGGCATTAAACTTGCTTTTGTGCTTGACCTTTCTACAACAAAACTAATGCTATTTTGCATTTCCCCGTAGGTAAGAATGGATTAACTTGATCAGTGGGGCATCTTACATAGCTTTTTAAAATCAAGCCACTTAGGTGAAACAACAGTGAACAGCTGCATAATCTGAAATGCAGAATACCTTCATTTTGGAAGTTCTTTATATGGTGAAGTACTTGCTCAATTATTTTATGTCTTTAATTATGTTGGACTGTAACTTGTGTCCTCTGAATTGCTTAAAATTGGTTTATCTGACTTCATCTTGCTCTGATGTAAATCAAATAGGTGTTTTCAAAAGAAGTAGGATTACAAAAATGCATTAATAGCTTGCATCGTCAGTGATGATCATCAGAATACAGAAAATGCTGGTTGGATAATTCCTGTCGATCAGTTAGGTATTTTAGTCTGTCAGACTTCAGAATGCAGCTCTTGGGTAGGCTGCAGTCATCTGCTTGTCAGCTCTATGGTGTCTTGCTTGGTAACTATTACCACTCAATACCCTTTTTTCCTTTTGAGAAGGGATAATTCATACTCCTTAGGATTTTTTGTAAGAGGAGATAAACTCTTAGTGGCAAATGTCAGTTGAAGCCCATATTATGTTTTTGTTGTTTTGTTTTTCAGAATGTACTTTTTCCTGGGTTTGGTTGGAAAAGTGTTGAGAAAAGGAAAGTGTCATGTTTCATCTTTTTTTAAATATAACTCGGTCCAGCTTCCATGTGTTTAAATTGTAGTGGTTCAGAAGGTTTCAAGGGAGGTTGAGAAGTTCTTGATGCCAATCTAATGCATTATTGTATGCAAACATTTGACACTAATATGAAAAAAATTATTGCAAGCCTAGTTGAAGATAATTTAAACACATTGGGTATGCATTAAGCATTGGTCAGTGAATGATAATGATGTGTTCGGTTAGTAAACATGATTCAAACTTTTGTTTTGATTTGGAACAAAAATGGCTTGAGTGGAGGAGGCGAGGACCCTAAAACAGCTTTTGAAAGCATGGAGAAACTAGCACGCATAGCAGAAATCCAGTTAAGGATCTTCTCACAGTATATTTAAAAAAAAAAAAATCATATGCCCACCAGCATTACTGGGGATAACACTACATTTTTACGCTCTGAAGGATTAATACCTGGTGTGCGATATTCTGTAGTTGATAAAATATTTTAGTCTTTCTGGTTTCTTCATACTGTATTTCTATAACTGCCATCCAAAGCCCAGTCTTCCCCAAAGAAAGCCAGTGCCTCACCTGATGCTCCAGGCTTTCCTGCTGCCAGCAGCCCTTGCAGGTAGGGCTGGCTGCTGCGTTCCACTCTTCAAACCTGTGTGACTCCTATAAACTGTCTAAAAATACAACATAAGTGAGTATCATCCCGTCTCTGCAAATTTCTTGGTATTATAAATGAAATTCTGATTATTTTTTTAAATCGCTTTGATTTCAGACGTTCCTTATGGTGTGCATTCTAAATATAGACTGAGTCTGTGCCAAAGACCGAGTGCAAACACACAAAACCATCATTGATAGAAAGTGTCTTTAATGACTTCCTTTGGAAACGATAATTTGAATCATATGATTTTTCTAGAGTAGCAGTAGGAGGGAATATCTGAAAAATAGCTATAATATGGTTTTCAGAATTTAAGCTTTTCATCTGTACAAACTTAACTTCGTATAAACTGTGCTAGTCATTTTATTCCTTGATTATTTGGCAAGACTAACATTTCCTGTAAAGCAAGTCAGACCTAAGGAGAACAAAATCCAGGGCATAAACAGTGTTCTTGCGATTTTACTCCCACCCATCCCGCCAACCCCACCCTGATTTTTAGCAGTTACAAAATAATTGTTATTTTATAGCACATGCTGGTGGAGAGCTCTGGTAGCCTGTGGTTTTGGCTGTGTGGCAG
>NW_010525297.1:0-2842 GCF_000687285.1 Phaethon lepturus | reverse complement strand
ACCGGTACAGTTTACCTAGCGAGCCTGATAGCATCTGGCAGTGTTTATCGGCCAAGGCTGGTCACTGAGGGCTGCTGGCAACAGATACCCCCTCTATTAACTCCTGTGAAAGGGAAGGGCAAATGATCTCCTGTTCATGGGAGGAAAGCTGTGGGAAAGGAGAGCGCTGGGAATGAAGTGGAATGGGGGAAGCGAGAGACGTGGGGAGGAAATGAGAGACTGAAGACAGTGGGAAAGAGGTAGCTGTGATTTGGCAAATGAATGGCAGGAAACATGAGGTTAGAGTGGGAGTCTCAAAGAAACGAGGCTTCTGAAAGAGCGGAATAACAGAGCAAATGACGAACATGGTATAAAGATAACGGGCAGGTAGATGGGAGGTGGAAAGAGGAGGATGTGGGGGAAGGACTGGGTGAAAGTGTATATGCTGAGAAGTGAAGAGGATTACAGCCCAGCGTTCATAGGCGTCTGGCATATTCTAGTTGTGGAAATGAGGTCGGACACAATTCTGAAGCTTCTGTGGGGTGAATATCCTGGGGCAAAGCTGGTAAACACCACTGTATTGTTGCAGGCGTTCATTACTGTCCTAGACCAGTGGTTAAATACCGAACATGTCACTGTTTTCATCTCTAATATCTTTCTGTTACTTCCATAAAGATGCAATTTAGATGACTGCAATTTCAATTTGTTAAACATTTAACAGATGTCTTGTCTTGCATCAAAACATATGTATGATTTAAAACACTGGGAATGCAAAACATTAATTTCTAGTCCATGGGAGTTGAGGATATTGGCACTTTCTGCTAAAAATCACAAAACGGAATTAGAATGCGCACAAGTAAAACAAGACGGCAATAAAAAGGATTACATGTGAGAGCAACTGTCATCCAGGGTATTAGATTTGTGTCCAGCGCAATGTCAAATAATGTAAACTGCTTGGTTTCGCAATGCCGGAGGAGCATAATAGCCAAGAAAGTAAGCTGAGAAAATAGAGCTTCAAGAAAATGCAAGCTGTTTTGTGGAACTTGCTTAAAACGTTGCAGTGCCAAATAGTTCCCACCAAGATTTTTAGCAATAAATTGGTAGGGTTATAACTAAGCTATACATGTGCAAAATACATTCCTGTGTATATTTCTCATCTCCTGTTTCTCTTGTGATGGAGTGCAGTGAGAAGTTAAGGTCGGGGTGGCTCTCCTGCCTGTGGGTACTGTTACGTGGAGGATTACAAACATGAATTGACTTGGTTATAGATATACGGTTGGTCACTTCAGAGAAATCCGAGCTTTCAGAATGAGCGTGCGCTTTTGTGGGGTCAGGGGGAACACTGAACGTGACTGACTCAGTGCAGTATTTCTTTTCTTTTCTTTTCTGCTTGCAGGAAATTTGCCTGAAACCTAAGGAGGTCTGGTGACCTCCCCTCCTTAAAATGACTGAAATGTAGCATCTTTCCTTCTGTTAGATATTCTGATGTACTGTCCCATACTGAGTGGTGTTTTGATTGATTATTAATTGATGGGGTAGCATGTATTTATAAAATTTGCAACTGGTATCAAGTTGAGAGAGAACATAATCCACACTCAAATTGGAGAAATTATACAAAATTAGTAACAACTCAGTGATGATTCAACACAAGCTGCTTAGAGAAGAAAAGTCAGGTGCACAGTATTGAAGAAAGGTCTTTAAATGTCATTGTGTACCACAGATTAAACAGGCACTGGAGTGTGATCCTGTATCCCAGAATAAAGCAAACTGGGATGTATATTCAGGCTCACTGTTTGTAAATAAAAGAAATATTTATTTTGGTGTGACTTGGTAGTGCGGAAGTTTCACCTGTGAAATCATACCAGTTACCAGTGCTGACTTTCAGAGTTTGGGCAATTTGAATAAAATCCAGGTGAAAGCAAAGGAGATTATTTGAAAACAAGAATTGGGAAGAGTTTAAAAAAGATGTAATGTCGCATATAAAATGAAAAAAAAAGTTACATAGGAATAGGTAAAAGGTGATTGTTAGCAGGACAGGATTAAAAGCAAACACTTCTGTCGGAGATTTCTGCGGGATTTATGGAGGACAAGGGTAGCTAATTATTGTAATAAAAATTGCATAGGCTTCAGGGTCCCTACTAGTGGAGATTTCTCAGGAAAAATTAAATAACTATCACTGGTGCCCTAGTATACTAGATTCTGCCACGAAGGTGCCTTAAATGACCACCTGTAATAAGAAACTGATCCCGATTTAGATGCTTACTGAAGGACACTGCAAGAAGGAATCCATACATAACAGTGCACATCTGTGCACTAGGGAGGGGAGCAGACGTTTGGATTCTGTAAGTAAAGGTGGGGTTCATCATTCCAAAGTGAGAGGGCTAGAAGAAAAATAAACCAAAAAGAATTACTATAGAGAAGCTGGTTGTAGCATGGATTATTGGTAAAATGCGGGACAAAAGAGATGAAGTCTATGAGCTTATGACAAAATGAATTAAGCTTTTAATCAGCTGACTCATTATATTGAAAAATACTACTTAGCGGCGTAAATAGCGTATCAGCCTAAAGGAAGAAATCGTCAAGAAGAGAGTAAGCATATTTTTGCTGCTTCCTCTTTTGACATTTTAGTAAATAAAACTTGAACCACAGTCATAGCTGACTTCAGCAGCAGCTGAAAATGAATGCCTGGTAACTTATATTTGAGTGCCTAAATTTAGGTTCCTAAATCGGTATCTGTAAGCGGTGTCCTTTGCTGTTCTGTTCTCGTCTGCTGGCGGGGAAAAGATGTGAGCGCCGAGCTGGGGTGAGAGCCGGTGCTGGGGGCGGGAGGCATTCCTCGTGGGTGAGACTCTGCAGAATATTT
>NW_010525296.1:27805-28718 GCF_000687285.1 Phaethon lepturus | reverse complement strand
AGGAGCGGCTGAGGGAACTGGGGTTGTTCCAGGTTATGTCTACATTGGAGAAGAGGAGGCTGAGGGGAGACCTCATCGCTCTCTACAGCTACCTGAAAGGGGGTTGTGGTGAGGTGGGTGTTGGTCTCTTCTCCCAAGTAACTAGCAACAGGATGAGAGGAGGAAATGGCCTCAAGTTGCGCCAGGGGAGGTTTAGATTGGGTATTAGGGAAAATTTCTTTACTGAGAGAGTGGTCAAGCATTGGAACAGGCTGCCCAGGGAGGTGGTGGAGTCACCATCACTGGAAGTGCTCAAAAAACATGTGTAGACGTGGCACTTTAGGACATGGTTTAGTGGGCATGGTGGTGTTGGGTTGACAGTTGGACTTGATGAGCTTAAAGGTCTTTTCCAACCTTAATGATTCCATGATTCTAAGTTTCTATGATTATAGAAAAATTAGCTACCAAATCAATTCAAATATTAATTTTGGTTTTCTTCACAGGGAAAAATATGCCTTCAGTGGTATACATCCTCATTCATTCTTTCCTCAGATCTGTTTTCTCAGAGATGTTTAATAGCCCATAGAAAAAATTCATATATTTTTCTATGAGAAACAGTGGTTTAATCAAAATAGAAATTTACCACAGGAAAAAAGACTTTGTTGAAATTGTGCCCATGAAAAATGAAAACAATGGCTGTTCTTCCTTGTGACTGAGTCAGTGTGATACATCATGGGATGCTCCTAGACCTCTGCTGTGCTGAGAGGCCACAGGAAATACATTCTGGACAGGGAGCAGTGCCCAACTGGAAGAACAAGAGGATGAGGGGACAAAACTCCCAAAAGGCTTTTTGGCAGCTGGAGTGGACACAGAGATTAATGTTGACTCATATCAAAACAAGAAATTTCATTTCAGGCCAGTGAATAAAAGAGAA
>NW_010525296.1:1768-27774 GCF_000687285.1 Phaethon lepturus | reverse complement strand
GAGAAACCCTTTATTTTAATGCAAAAGTTCCAAAATACCTGAATCACGGTTGTGCAAAACTTCTGTTCCTTCCATTCACACATTCTACTTTTCTATGTCATTTCTGTGGGAAACAAATCTGGGGTGATCAGCATCTCCTGCAGCATGGGAATGCCATGCCTTTGTTTTAGTTCCTTTGTTGTTAAATGAGTTTAATGAAAATACTTAAGTACTTTCATTTCTTAAAATGGAAGGTATGACGAATACGAAAAGTTAACAGCTCATATGATTTTCTTCCTCATGTCAGAGGATGTTCTGTTGCACTGGGATGCACAAAATTCACATCCCCAAGGCTGATAATGCAAATTCGCTGCTGCCTCGTGTCATAGATGAGCTATGGAACAGTTAAGACTTTACAAGTGAATCGGAAACAGTCTTGTCTTGCCCATTTGCCTGCTGATGTCTTCAAGCACTTGTTTCCAGAACCTGCACATGAAGCTTTATACAATTCACACAAAATAACTGATTGCCCTCTCAGGCAATCCGTGTATAAGAGATGGAAGACTCAGCTGTTTTTCTTGGACTCTTCTGTTTGAGTGGGTAGAGAGGTATCTGATATGCTGGATCTAAAAGACATGAAGAGGTGTCTGCTGGACTCTATCTGCAGAGCTAAGCTGGGCGATTACGCTCCATAGCAAGTGAGTAGCCATGTGCCCTCTGTGGGACATGCCCTAGAGGTAAGGCATGTTTGCCAACAGCTGACCCCATTCTAGCTCCAGCAAGGGTGATTTAGTCTCCTTTATCCAGCTAAGCTGGATATTATCAAAGTACTAAGCAGTTTTCAAACATCTATGGGAGACTTTCACACATATTGCTTTCACGGGTGTATAAAGCCAGAAGGGCTTTCACTCTCTGCACGGTAACAGATGCTATTCCATCCAGTGTGCCTTGCATCGCACTGAGAAAAAAAAGAAAGATTCTTTGTGTCAGAAGAAAGACCAACTAATAGGACGTTACATATTTTATGGGAAATACAGATTAATCAGTTGACAATACAAGGTGCTACATCTTCTTACAGACTTTGGATCTTTCACATCGTTCAGCTACCGTGGTGACAACCACTACAATCTTTATTTCAGTGTTTCGAGTGATGACACCATGTCCCTTCATACCCTCCTAGATTGTTTCAGGAGTAGACTGCTGTCCAAAGAAAATTCTAGTTCCATGGATCCTGGACTGTGGAGCTGTCTTTTTCGTTAAGTATCTCAGACCGATGGAGGGATTTACAGGTTATGTCTACACTGCTAACATGGCAAGGAATCAAACCCTGGTCTCAAGATTAAGGGGCACAAACTGCCTTGCATCCATGCTATTTAAGGCAAGTTCTGTCCAGAGCAGATTGGCTGCACCTGCATTGCACAAACTCTGGCCTTCAGGTGAGACTGTAGCCTTAAAATATTGATAGTCCATGTGCTTAATTTCAAAATGTGGTCCCCTCTATAAGGTCTGTGCTGCAGGCCAGCTGAGCGGTGGTTTCATGGCACAAAATGTGGCTGTATACGTCCAAGAGCATGCACGGTGCATGAAGGCATGTGGTGTCCCTGGTAAGCGCAAAGTCCGCTGAGAGCATGTCAGGCCAGTGCTGATGTAGTCTTGTCCACACTCCCTTTGGGACCAGTCCTTGGCATATGTATCCCCAGAACCCTTCCCAGCCATGGGTGGTAGGAACTAGTGGAAAGAGCCACACGAGACAGGAAGGGTTCAATGCTTAAGCTCTGGTCCTGTTTTGTGTAGGGTGAAGGTGTGCAGTGTAGGCATCGCTGGTGTTTTAGACACTCCCAAGCATCTACTGTGATTTCTTCTCCCAAAGAATTATTGTTGTCAGTGCTGGAGGGCTGGAGGGCCAACACCAGAGTGGGAACGGCGTATGAGCAAATACCATCCTGGACCCCATGTGCACAGCTGGGGAAGCCAGTGCTTCAGAGCCTCTGTGTTTTGAAATACTTTTTGTGATAACAACATAAGCTTTATGGTTTTTGCTTCTTACCCTGAATACAAGGGTTGAGTTTGTTTTTTTTTTTTAGGGGGCAGGGTTAAAGACTGAGATGTACCCACTGCCTGCCTAAGCCCTGTATTGAACAAAAGCTTGTGTAGGCTCCCTTGAAATCCTCATTGCATTCATTGTGGAAAATTAGCTTATTCTCATATCAGTTAGTTTCAGCTGCAGATTTCTATTTAATTCATTAATTTGCCTTGAAGTTGGATGGAATTCAGAATATATTTCTCACTTTGATTGAGTAGTTAGGGTTGATACTTTCTTGCTTTCATGCTACTCCTTTTAAAAGTCTTTCAGCTGTGTTTTTGAAAATAAAGTGAGTGAATTTATCATATTTAGACATCAGCAAGCACCACATGGCAGAGACAGCTACTCTGGAATCCTAACTGGGTCTCAAGAATTATCCTCTGTGATTATCTCCACGTCTGAAGGACCATATGTCACAGACTCTGCAAATGGCATCTGGTTATATCGCACAAGGAGGTTTCTTCTATCTATTTTGCAAGCAATTCAACCCAAACTGGTGAACAAATACCTGAATATATTGAAAGGAGCTGGATTCCTTTGAAGTGTGTTATTGAAACTGATGTATTCTGCAAGCTGGATGCCTGTTTTCCCTAAAGACAATCTAACTCTCTTACTATTTTGTGTTGTGTCAGAAAAGACACGTGATAAATCAAACGAGTAGCTAAGCCAGTATACCAGAAAAATAATTATGAATGACCTTTTCCTTTTTTAGTTACAAATGTTATCCAGAAAGGGTACAACCCTTTCACCTCCAAGACAGACCAGAGTACCTCTAATCTATTAGGGCAGAAATATTTTAGTGGGAAATGAATGCCACTTCAGCAAACAATACCATAATTACTCAGACAATTACTACATTGATCTGAAATTTCAAAGGTCAAGCGGATGGCCTGTCTTGGGTGATAGGGAATGGAGATACTTTTTAAAAGCTCCTGCTTGACTCAGTTCAGGTGACTCCATGGACGTTCCTGAGATGCCCTGTGGCATTGTGCATTCCCCACCAGGTCTGTGCTCTGATCTATACCCCTGCCTACATGTATCATCAGGTGAAAACTGTGGTGATCTAATCACAAGACTCAAGTGATTAAAAAAAAATCCCCTCAAAAGGGTTATTACCTATTTATACCTTATTTCACATCCTCGCCTATGAAAGGAGCACATGCAGCACTTCCTCATTTCCTATCTGTACAACTTTTCTACGGGCTTCCAGTCATTGTGGAGGAGTTATGCTGGTAAGACCCAAGATTTTGGCCTGCACAGAAGCACACTCACTGTTTTCCAAATGAAAGTGATCAGCAGATTGGGTCTGGCTCACTTCTCATGCTCAGGTACATTAGTAGGAACTCAGTGTGCTGTCAGTGCAAGGATGCCAATATCCTATATGTGCATTTAAAAGTGGAGAGGATGCAATGTTGTCAATCTCGGTATAAAACAAACGGTGCTTCGTGAAAAGATGCCAGAGGGGTACTGGAAAGAAAATTGTCACTGTATTAAATTTATGGCATGGCATCTTTCTTCAGTGGCCCTCTGAAATTGGGTTTGAGGGATGTGCCCATCAGTTCTATCTTACCGTGCTTTGTGTTTTTTATTGTCCAGGTAAAATTGGAGATCTGGAGACATCCAGGAGGAAACATTAGATGCCCTGATGGCATGGGCATGCTCTTCCATGTTATCTACAACCTTGGTGGTTTGGCTGCTGTTCATGAAGCCACCTCTGATACTGGGCCCCCACGCAATTTGGGGTCTCACTGCTGGGAAAGAAGCGACAAGGCCAGAAGGAGCTGTGAAAAGACTCATCCATGGGCTTGGGGGCCACATTTCAGCTCCAGCCCTTATGCTGGGTCCTGCCTGAGCCATGTTGCAGCTGTACTTGTCCCTATTAATCACCCTTGTTGATCCTACCCTTGCCTCCCTGACTTGACCCCAGAGGCACACTGTCCCCATGGCCATCCCCAGCCTTGTTCTGCTCGTCACCTCTGGGTGTGGGGGACGCAGGTCCTGGGGGACATCCCTGCCCCAGGCTGCCCCACTGCCCTGCCGCTGCCCACCCTGGCCTTGCTGTGCCCTGACAGTAGGTATTTGGGAGTATGATGAAAGAATGATGAAATTAGGTTGAAACACAGTGAATGAAAACCCAAAGGAACTGGGTAAACCCAAAGGTGGAACACTGGCTTTTAAGACCTATAGTGTCTGTGTAAGGCAATAGCTGTGGAGTTTTTAAATAAACTTACAGTCCCAGTGTAGAGATTTTGAAATGAAGAAGATTACTGTAGCATTTAAAATGATGGATTCATGGAGATTTATATATTTCCACAGCTCTTTCCTACTAGCAATACATACATATATGTGTATATATGTACATACTCCAGGGTGGAAATGTTTATTTTGCTCACTGTCGTGAATACTTCACCAGTTTTTTATCTGTCACTGTATTTAGCAGAATGCTATACTTAACAGTAATTGTTATTTTAATTAATATTAATCTGTATGATGCCTCTTACATTTAATATTAGGCTTCTGTGACTCACTGATATTTATATGTGATCTACAGTCGCATAAATAGCCTGTATAATATATGGCCTGTCATCTCTAATACATTTTAATGCATTTTTCTGTGTTTTGCTATTTTGAGGATTGTATCTGGTTTTACAGACAAATGGCCTAATTCTCAGTGCTTTGTCATTTATTTATATTTCATGCCAATTTTTTGCATAGATGTAAATTAAAGAAAGGAAAAAATACATCGCAGAACCTCAGTGTCTCATAATAAAAGGCTGAATCCAGCCCGCATAACTCTCATTTCAATCACTCACAAAGGGGAAGGGTTCAGACCATTCATTTAAAAATATTTGTCGTCTTCTCCCTCCTGGTAATTTCCTAGTGATTTCTTATTGTCATGAGGAAATTCCTAATATATATATATATATATTTGCTCCAGCATACACAGGCCCTTTTTTACAGAGGTTGAAATCTATCGGTGTTTACCGATAACTGGTCAAGCCCAGCATGTGTCCACTTTCTGAAGGGAACTTGGGAACTTCTGTCCTTGCGCTATGATAACCTTTTAGCATAAGAAGTTTCCATTCAGAATTTATCTCAGAGGGGCCAGAAAAGACGATTAAACAGCTTTCAAGCTTCAGGAAAATGTTTCGTGTGGTGGGCCCAGGCTCAGACTGTTGGGGTTGTATGTAACAAATTATGTGGATAATTTTTGAATTGAAATATTCAGTAGAGCTGTGTGGAATATAAGGAGTATTGTATGCTAATGAGAGTTTTTACTTGAGGGTTTAAACAGTTTTAGTCATAACTGGGAATTATTTTTTTGCTCCTTTTCCCCTACTAGCAATTGATTGAGATTATCTTGGGCGTGTATGTTTGTGGGTGCGTTTGCAAGCATATATAGTATTTATATATGTGCATCTTTGTGCAAGGATTGTGATGTCATGATGTACAGTAAGAAAGGGTGGCCCTTGGGTTTAATTTGTCCCTCAGAATCATGTGGTAGCTCCGTTTGATACGCTTGATATGCAAACTTTGTTCCCTCACACGTTCCCCTTCACTACCATGTTGGCAACTTCCAGTTCCCAACCCTGCTGTGAGAAAATACCTAGTGTGAGTGTGCTGGGCTCCTGTCACTGGGCTTCCTCAGTCCTCAGTATCCTTCAGCCAACCACTGCTGGGGTCTGGTCTGCCCTCTCTTGCCTCGGGGGCCCGAAAATGGGTTATGTGAATCTTGGCAGGGATAAAGGGTAGGATGTGTAGAGGAGCGACAGCCTGTGGATATCAATTTCTGACAGGTATTCATTGTGCTGTCACTGGACCATAGTTAAAAACCCCAGTACGCCTTAAAATAGCTGTCTTCCATTTTCAAAGCTGCTTCTTGATAAAGCTGATAAAACAAAAGTCTGCAATTAAAATTCATGTTCTTGTCAATGAGAGGTGAACATAGTATAAAAGACTGCAGCCCATGAGTTCTTCTAGAAAGTCTTTATGGAGAGAAGAATTTAGCCCCAAAAGTATCAACTGTGAAAGCCAGTTGGAATATGGCTGGGAATTCTGATGCATTCAATACATTGATAATGTATGCGTAACATGGCTTGATAAATTCAATACATCGGGTACTTACACACACACATTCCCACCATTTCTCTCAAGTGTGTACAGACATAGTTCCTGTTCTGGTATATGTACACAGAAGCTTAATTTTTGCTAACTCTGGAAAATGCATGCATGTTGCTGAAGCAAGTCTTGCCAAATTAGACAGCATTGCTTTGGGAAAAGTAAAATTTCCAGTTCAAATGTAGAATTGAAGGGCTCTCAAATGTTACATTGCCCATCTCCCCAAGTCTGCATTCATCCAATAACCAGTCAACAAGTTCAGCTAGATGAAGGCTTAAAGTAATACCAGCTGATGAAGATGATCTGCAGGGCTCAAGAGACCTGAGCCATTCAGCCAAGCACTCCTGTAAGTACAGCCTTTAAAGATGAGTTCAAGAGCGTGGCTACCTCAGGACCAGACCGTACAAGAAGCAAAGCTTCTGATGGCATTTGCAGCAACAAGAAGGAGATTGCCAATAGTGTGCTCTGTAGGATCATTGCTGTTCACTCTGTCAAGGGTCAAGACGTGATACCGCACATGAGGGACTCAACACTAAACCCAGAGCATGTGAGTGGAAACCTTCCGCATCACTCCATGTGTCACCAGTCTGCTGCCATCAGCCTACTTTGATGCTTACAGCTTTGTTGGGAAGGAAAAATCCTGTGAGGTGTCGGGTGGGGCTGAGCCTACTTAAGTTCAGTTTATTCTGTCTTCAGCTCAGATCACACCTGCCGAGGGCCTCCTGTTCTGCTTCCTACTTTTTTCCTTTCAGAGAGGTGTGCCAGAGCCAGAGTGTCTCTAAGGCAGGATAGGAAGTGATATATTCCTGGACAATGTGACATTTGCCCTAGTTCATAACAGACCAGTATTTTGATTAAGTCCAAAAAGACAGTTAAAATATATGTAAAATATGAGAAGCTGCAGACTTATGACTAGTTCTGAAGAGTTTGTATTTAGGGAAATAAGAGACAAGAAATGGTTTGTTTTTGCATTAAGTGATAAATCCAGTAACACTCAGAAGGGTGATTTAGTCTTATCTGTGCTCTCTTTTTTCTAAGCTGATTATGCATCTTCTCTGGAGAAGACTGATGAAAACTTTCAGCTAAGATTCTGTAACATCAATAAAACCATTCAGGAACAATTGTTTCAGAGTAAGCTCCCCATTTTCTAGAAAGCTTTCCATTTAAGTAAGGATAGAAAAATTACTTTTTCAGAAGCATTGTGGGAAGGGCAAGCCAGCGAAACAGCCATTCAAGACTCCACAATATGGCATGATCGGGCAATCTAGATGCCTAATTAAAAAAAATTAGAAAAAATTGTAACTCAAATATTAATAGTGGATGTTTCCATTTGCACTAAGCAGACTTGTTTTTAATGGCTCAGTAGGAAATGCCTATTCTTTTTTTTACTCACCAACTGCCTGGCATTTAGCATGAATAAATTCAGGCTATGCATCTTGGCCTATGAATATGACATTGCTTTAAGAGGTTTATTTGTGAGTCAAGCCTCTTGTTCAGATACACTGCCAAGTTCCCTGGTAAAATCATGTCTACCATCAAGTTATGCATTAGTCATTGAAAATCTCTTGCTTGTTTATGGTGGGTTGCTCTGGTTTTTTCCAATGCACTTTTAATCTTTATGTTTCTATGTTGTTTTTACCCAAACCTTTCTCTCTAAGAACTTTTCACTAAATGACTTCTGAGTGAAACAGACATCTCTGCAGTACATTCCTTTATTTTCCTGTCGAAGTAAATCTAGATTAACTCCACAGCATTTGGTGAAGTTGTTATGTCTGTAGGAAAGAATGGAGACTCAAAATCCATGTAGTGACTGTAGTATATGGTGTATTGCTGTATGATCCACCTTCAGCTGGTGTAGGAATATATGCATTGGTGCGTGATGCTCATGATACGTTTTGAATGTTGCAGCTGAAATGGAATGAATTATAATTGACACACTTGGGCTAGTGGTGCTAGCTTGCTTGCTTGCTATTTTTATTAACCAGTCTCTCCTTGTTTTTTCTCGTCCTAGTGAGAAAATTGATGCTTCCTTGGAAAAACAAGTTAGAAGCTAGCCCAGTCTTTGTGTGTTGAATTATGCATGGAGCCACCATAATTGCATGTATCAGTCAATGCCTGCAGAAAAATGCAAGGCTAGGTAAGTTAACGACTGTAGGTAAACACACATTTAGCCGTACGATGGTTACGGTAACTGAGTGTGCATTTTGTATGCCCAGCTGGATGAATGTTGTTATGACAGCTTTCACAGCTGAGTTCAGTGCAGTACCGCGTAGCACAAGAATATTGCTTTTCTTCTGGGATTTGCCAAAAAAGAAAACTGCTCTTGTATATCAGCCTAATATGTACGACATATTTTGTATCAGAGAATCACAGACTATCAGAACCTTGAGAAACTGCCCTTAGTCTGTCCCCTCCAAGACATATTTATATGATTCTTGACAAATGTTTACCCAGTTCTTCAAAATCTCCAGCCTGAGAGGGTCCACATCCTCCTGAATTACTATTGCAGTGACTTAGGAGCTCTAATGTTAGAACAGTTTTCCCACTATTATCCAGTCCAGATCTTTCTTGCTGTAGTTTGGGACTATGCAACCTTCCCTAGGCACTATGACCATGAAGAACAGGTGAATTCACTCTCTCTGCAACAAAGCAAACTGCTAGTTAATGTGGGCAGAAGTGGAAGGAAGCTCTGAAGTCAACAGAATAACACTCTCAACTTTAGAAGAGAAGTGTAAGTATTGTTAGCCGAGATGCCACTTTATTGGGAGATGATGGTCCTTTTCACGTGTCTTTAATCTTTTAGGATTTTAAATTGTCACTCTAGAAATGTAGCAGGTAAAAGCACATAGATAGACCTTCGTTCTGCAAAGTGTGTGACTACACAACTCAAAGCCGTATCAGAGGCTTCCTGGATCACAGAATCACAGAATCACTGAACCATTAAGGTTGGAAAAGACCTTTAAGATCATCAAGTCCAACCAGCAACCCAACACCACCATGCCCCCTAAACCATGTCCCGAAGTGCCATGTCTACACATGTTTTTTGAGCACTTCCAGTGATGGTGACTCCACCACCTCCCTGGGCAGCCTGTTCCAATGCTTGACCGCTCCCTCCATAAAGACATTTTCCCTAATATCCAATCTAAACTTCCCCTGGTGCAACTTGAGGCCATTTCCTCCTCTCATCCTATCGCTAGTTACTTGGGAGAAGAGACCAACACCCACATAGCCACAACCCCCTTTCAGGTAGTTGTAGAGAGCGATAAGGTCTCCCCTCAGCCTCCTCTTTTCCAGACTAAACAACCCCAGTTCCCTCAGCCACTCCTCATAAGACTTGTTCTCCAGACCCCTCACCAGCTTCGTTGCCCTTCTCTGGACATGCTCCAGCACCTCAATGTCCTTCTTGTAGTGAGGGGCCCAAAACTGAACACAGGATTCGAGGTGCGGCCTCACCAGTGCCGAGTACAGGGGCACGATCACTTCCCTACTCCTGCTGCCCACACTATTCCTGATACAGGCCAGGACGCTGTTGGCCTTCTTGGCCACCTGGGCACACTGCCGGCTCATGTTCAGCCGGCTGTCAACCAGCACCCCCAGGTCCCTTTCCGCCGGGCAGCTCCGGGCCACTCCTCCCCAAGCCTGTAGCGTTGCATGGGGTTGTTGTGACCCAAGTGCAGGACCCGGCACTTGGCCTTATTCAACCTCATACAGTTGACCTCTGCCCATCGATCCAGCCTGTCCCGATCCCTCTGCAGAGCCCTCCTGCCCTCCAGCAGATCAACACTCCCGCCCAAATATATATTTCATATATTTGTGTCAAGGGACAGAGAGAAGGGTTGTTCCTTCACTGTAATAGCTTCTAGGGATTTCAGTTTAGCAACTCCCTTTGTGGCCACCAAATTTAGAAGCCTGATGTGAGATATTCCTAGCCACATGTAGACTCCTAATTGAGATAGCGGACGGAGGGCCATCATGCACAAACATCTCTCCATTGAGGGGTGCTTCAGGTGTTTAATGACCCTGATTTTGTAATCTAAAGCCTTTTGACACATGCTCATTAGAAGATCACTAAAAGATAAGGAGTGCCTCAGCGCTGCCGCCTTTGTGCTGCGTGTGCCAGCCGCCCCGCTTACGGATGGACTGCCAGCAGGTCAGAGGCTTGGTTCAGAGCAGGGGTGTGAGAGGGGATGCATCGGAGTTTGTCTCATCTCGGGGTGGGTTGCGGGAGCCCGACGGGAGTGGTGGGCTCAGGCCATAGTGCTGTGGGGCGAGAGGGGGGAGATGCGCTTCCACTGGCCGCACAACAGCAACCTGGCAGAGCGGGATCAGGATCCCTGTTAGTCAGTAGCTCCAAGACTGCAATAAGGGGTCAACAAATGCTTGTATAGGATCGGTGGAGGTATACGAAGAATGGTATTACAGTTGTAAGTCTGTGGGCAAAGAGCCAAGAAGGAAAAAAATCTCAGACAGACATCTGTCCACAAAATCCTGTTGTTCATGAAACAGGATATATAGTTGTTCATGAAGCCTGTTCTCAAGGAGAAAGATTTTTAAAAATGTATTTCTGCTTGAGGCATTATGTTATGCTTTTTGTAGCTAGTGTGAATACAAATATCAGATGAAGGACATTTATGGTCATTTTTATTACTGTATACACTAGGAGGATGGGGGTTGCCTAATTTCACACTTGTGGTCTCCACTCATTCAGACAGTTTTTGCAAATCCCACCCCCAAGTGATTTCTTGCATGCCCTATGTCAAGTCACTCACAGAGGTGGGAACAGCAGCCTTGCTCTCAGATGTGTTTCTTTAATCATCGGAGTGTTTTTCTTCCCAGAGCAATGAGTTACCACTTCATATATTTGTTGCTACATGGAATATTAATATTGTAATCATGTCTGTCTCCTTAGGGGACTTGTATTTTATGGCAGCAATTCAATACTGTTCACTATTTGGAGTTAAAAGAAATATAGGAGTTAAAGATTTGAAAGGCCTCTTCCAAAACCCAGGCAAAAAGCATACCAGAAATCACCTCCTCAGTTCAGAAAAAAACAGAAAGGAAAATATTGTTCATAATCACCAAAACCATGAATTCATTATTCACGGTCGCAGGTTTTTTTTTTAAACACCCAGGAAAAAGTATCTTCTAAAATGTATAAAATGAGATTTTCTGAGAGGGTCCTGAATAATCCGCACAACCCAAAAGGGTTTTGAAGTGCGAGCCTGAAGCCGGTGCCGCAGGGTGCAGCGGAGTAACCCTGCCTGGGCTGGGGGGAAAGCTGTGTGAGAAAGGGCTGCAGGAAACCTTGTTGGGGCAGGGATGCCTCCATGGGCTCGGGCTGCGTTTCAGCTCCAGCCTTCGCCCCTGGTCCCTGCCTGAGCTATGCCGCAGCTCTGCCCATGCCCGCCCACATCTTTTGCCGATCCCGACCCCCAACTTGGCCTTGGAGCTGCTCCATCCCCGTGGCTGCGGTGACGGTCCCCAGCCCGGCTCTGCTCGGTGCCTGTGGGGCAGTGGGATGGGGCCATGGGGAGAGGTCCCTGCCCTGCCCCACTGCCCCCCTGACGCCCGCCCGGGCAGTGCTGCGCCCTGACACTTTCTCCCAATAGCTTAAGAACTGCTAGCGTGAAGAGGCATTCACAACAGCTGTATAAAAAAAAATTGCTTTTTTTATTAAAAAAAAATGTAATAAAATTTTACATAACAAAATTCATTTTATTCTCTTTCTCACTGTAAAATTAGTTCTCAGTCAGAGAGCAAGGGAAAGAACACATCTGTAACCATTAGTTTAATCACTGGCATGGCAGCAGTTCTGTGGGTCTGTGGTGTGTTTAAGGCTTGATTCTGTAAATACGCATCTGCACATCATACAAGTGATCCAACTGCATGGATGTAGGAATACCTCTGTGTGTATATATATCTATATATACTCGTACATATGCCTATCTCTGCAGGAAGTGGACCTTGTTCCATGGAGAATATATCGCCTAAATGGTCCCAGGCCAACCTATGCAGATATTTTAAGCTCATTTTGCTTGATGGCAGATGGAGACAAACAGCTTATAACATTAATTTTCTTATTGGATCTCATCTGACAAAATCCCCGGTTACTTTAGTCTCGCATGAACCATTATTCTTTTGTAGATACGTGCCTAATAAGCTTAAATTCTGAAAATGAATATTTGCACTTACTAATATCAAGGGAGAGTTAAAATCAAACATGCTGCACAGTCTTCTGGGAAAGTCAGCAGTAAAGCACTGTTTTCAATAATCAATAAGTCAACCAAGCAAATCTCTAGACTGTTGTTACAAGGGGATCTGTCATCAAGCAAAGCGAAGATTTGTCTGAGAAACCACTAAGTAAATGCTTCTGCCACTTGGTAGTGGGTTTTTTTTTTGTATTGTGAGCTGCAGATTAAAGTGCAGGCACACACAGATTTGTTTTGCATTCCAAACAGAGACAGTGTCTGGATCACAGCACTCGTACGTATTCCACACCAACTTGGGCCGGTTTAAGGATGGGAAGGTACCCTCTATATTCCCTGCCTCAAACTCTTCTTGTACTGCTCCCTCTCCCTTTTCCTTGCGTCTTCTGCATTTTGTATCTCTCAGCATTAAAATACTAGGAATAATTTACCTGACGCTTTTACAGTCTATGAAACAAATAGATGGTCTTATACTTCACTGATTTGTATCCACCTGTGAGAATTAATACCCCCCAAAAGGGACTTCAGTCCCCAATAAATGTCCAAATGCATAACAAGAGCATGAGCTATCTACTTGCAACAGTACCATCATTTTCTTACAAAATGTATCAGAAACCACTTGCCAGAAAATATTAAAGTCTCAATATAATATGAAATGGAGCTTCATTGCTACAAACAGAACGCATTCTGTGCTGCGCTCTTTTCTTGCTTTTACGACTGTGCTTGCTCATTTCCTGATTTTGTTTGAATATGAACTTAAGGGTTGCAACCGAAAATCCTTGGTAGCCAGGTAACTGCCCCAAAGGGTCATGTCTGGAGGCTCAAGCGTGCACGTTACGGTTCCCTCCAACCCCCTTCCATTGGCATTTATGTTCCTTTCTACTGCTGCTGAGATTTGCCTCTGTCTCGGAGGGAATATGAATGACTCATTGTTTATCGATAAAAAAATCCTTTTCCATTCTGTAAATCATCTCTCTCTTTTTGGACATCCTTCCCAGCAAATGTGGCGGGCGCTGTGGTGAGAGAGCGGGGATGCAGACAGGCTGCCAAGGCGAGGGTGCCCTTCTGAGGGCTGCTTCCCCTTCTTGGACACAACCACGAAATAATCAGATGAACAGGGTGGAGCCCAGTGGCAAACACAAACTCTAGGATGAAAACTGTATGTTTTATGCAGCTGGGTTGGGCCTGTGAGTAGTTGAAACCAGAGCTGCTTGTAGTTGTGACACGTGCTGTACATAGGGCAGTAGTATAAGCGTATAAGGTATAAGTATACCCTAAGTATAGGGTGCGTGGATGTTGCGGTACAAAAGCAACAGATTCAAAGGTGTTGGCAGTCTCTCCCCCGCCAGGAGATAGAGGGGATGCAAGTTTGGGCAGCAGCAGCCCCATCACTACCAGAGCCCATCGACACGTAGCAGTGAAACGCCTCTTGTGATGGTGCTGGCCTGAAATGTTTTTGCTTGATTGTGGAGCCTGTCTTTTTCCCACTCATCACCTAGCCTTACCTGATGGCTTTGTAGTGTTGGCATTTGTCCGTGTCTGCTTGTTCTCCCTTTCCGTTCTGCTTTATCTAATCTTTGTATGGGAGACACAAGTCCTCCTTTCCATGACCTTTGCCTTTCCCTTGTCTTATACCCATTAACAACTAACTACCCTCATCAGAAAAGGCTAATTCCTTTCTATCGGTAAGGCCAGGGACTCATGAAATCAAAGGTGAAACTTCCATTGACTTCAGCTGGAGCAAAAGTGGCTCGGTTTAATCAAAGAACTTGAGAAGAAAAGCAAAACAGAAGGCAGAGACAGTTCTGCCTACGACAAACTCCAAGATGATCAAAAGCTTACAGAGAGCTCAAACCTTCTTAGAGATTCATGCAACATCCAGGACAACACAGCTACCCGCAGGACTGAAGCCCGTTATAGCTACCGCCCACCTCAATAAATACTGATCATCTAATTATAACGCTTCCTTCACGCCCGGAGTGTGTGGGCACGGGGGCAGTTAGCCGCTGATTGCAATTAACGCAATCTTATTTTCAGTGACCGGTATTCATTGGTTGCTGTACGAATTTCCTTCTAGAGTGGTAATTTCTGAAGAGTGGCACTTTTCATTAAGATGACAAATGCTGGCATTTGGCGGGATGCGGTATTGATCGCGTCAAGCTCTGCGACGACGGCTGGCAGCAGAAGAGCAACGCAGGAGCCGGCCGTGCCCGGCCGGATCAGGTGCCTTCCCTTGGGTTTGTTTTCATCCTGCAGTGTGAATAAAATCACTTAACGAGGTAACGTGCTGATTTGCTGAAGTGTTATATCAACACCAAGCCAACTGTTTAAGGCAGAGGTAGGGCCGGCTGACATAAATAAGAAGGGTACTGCGCTGAGTGGCAGAGGCCATTCCCCACCTGTGGAAGGTTTATTGCCGACTGCTGCGCAGCCGGCTCAGGTGCTGCGCGGCTTCACTGGGTGAACGGGAGAGTTTGGGGACCTTTCTGCAAGCACACAGGGAAGCATCGTGTGTCACAGTCCTGATTCCTTTCCTCGCTAGTGAATCTGGACATTATTTTTAAATTCCTCATAGTTCTTTTTAACATACTAAAATATCAGGCCCTGATGAGGAATCCAAATAGCCAGTAATCCTCTGATACACTTGTCTCTGCAAAAACTCCGCGTTAGAGTCCACTGTTTTATGGAGGAAATGGGAGATCACCTTCTATGCTCTAAGATGTTTAACATCATGAAAGACATGAGCAGTTAGACTGCCTTCTGCTCAGGACTGCTAGAACAGTCAAGGAAGAGAAATAGTTGTGGCACCTCATAAGAGACCAGTAGTTAATTTGTTTCCTTGCCTAACCATTTTTCATCCAACTTTTCCTTGCTGCTTCCTAATAAATGAGTGTAAGGTGTATATGTATATATCTGGGCTGAAAAGGCAGAAAACACTGCTAGAAAAAAATCTGCTACTGTTGTAAATTAACAAAATTGTTATTTTTCATAAAAGCTCTCTACAATGCTGTAGAGGAGATTTCAGAAAATAAGTCCTTTTAGGGGAGATATATCACCTTCTGGATTGACTTTCTAAATGGTATTTTGTACACTATTGAAAATAATGTCCTCATCTAATGAGAGTGACCTCCTATACAAAGCTCTTCAAGATCTATTTATGAAGAGTGTCACGTAAGAAACTGATATTGATTTTTATTTATTAACTTTCTTCATGTATTTCTGGCAGTTACATCTCTTTTATTACCTTTAGATTGAATGACTAGGCTCTTAATATATTGCTATAGATCTTTTTTTCCAAACATCTCTTACTTTTGTTGCTCTTCTCTGAATTCTTGTCATTTTACTCCTTTATTTCTTTCATTTTCTTTTAAAGCATGTAGCACTCTGAGACTTAAAAAGGTCTTCTGTAGAATAAGGAGATTATCTTTGCCTAGAAGGAGATAAACACAAAGTTTAAGAATGAAAACTAGAGGAAAATAAAATGTGAAGGACACAAAAACATTCACAACTCAGAAACTGTGGACCTGCCCTTTACCAAACCTTCAACTAATTCTTGTCGACTGATGATTTGCTTCTCCATAATTTCCGCTTGTATTGTAACTGATTAAAATAGTATCAGAAGAGCTTGTGGAGGCAAACGCTAGTATTTTAAGCCACCACATCTAAGAAAGGGTGGAGAGAGCGACGTGCCTCTGCGAGAGAGCCCCGACGCTGAGCACGGCGGCCTCCCAGCATAGCCAATAAATTCCCCCAGGAGGATTTGTTTGGCTCTTTCTCCCTTCTCTAGGTTTTGATGGCTGAGGCAGGTGGCCATGGAGGTACGTGGTACCCCAGGGAGCCCAGAGCCCGGGTGCCGGCCCTAGCAGGAAAGGCACTCGCGGCGGAGGGGAAGCGGCTCTGCGCGGTTCTGCTCTCCGGCCAGCTGGAATCACTCTGAAGTGGGGAGAGGGCTACTAAAGTGAACTAATTACAGGAAAAAAATACACCTCCAAAACACAGTCCCATCAGTCATTCTATCTCATTCAAGGCTGAAAAAAGAGGGGAAAAGAGGAGGGAAATTTGCTTTTGAGGTATGTAATTTAGCGAAAAATTTCAAACTAGCAAGACTTCTTTGCAAACTCTGAAATGGAAAAGCTTTCTAAATATTTCATGGATCTGAGTCTCTGTTTATCTAATTACTTGTTTAGAAAACAAATCCGTGAATTCAGCAACTGGGGATACGCAGATGAAAATATGGCCACATTGACTTTTGTGTCGCCATACCAGTCAGCCAACAGGTATTTTATAGCCTTTCCCCTTATGTCTCCCCAGGAAGAAAAGCCAACAGTAAGGGAGTACAGACCTGCTTCTCAGTTGATCTAGACCGGCCTTCCAGGGCCATACATGATGGGCCAGCACCTGTATCCCAGTCTCGACACAGATGTGCCCTGCCTGGGTCCCCAACCCTGTGCATCGCATTGCTGATGGAAACATTTGCATGGGCCAGCTGGTTTCAAAACTTTAAATATTGACTATTCGCCACCTTAAATGCGTGTGAAATATTAATTCCAATGTTCTTTCTGTCCCTGCTGAAAAGCTACCCGCTGCTAACAAGCCCTGCGCAGGCTCCACACGGCTCCCTGACCAGCCCTGTGAACCAGTTACCGTTCCTACTTGGAGCGGTGAAGGGCCCATGCTTAATTTCAGGCTGATTCTGGAGACTTGGTTACCGAGCCGCAGTGAGATTGCTGTGCAAAGACAACAGTTTTCCATTGAAAAGGTCAGTTCTTTAACATAATCAGCAGCCTGCTTAATTCCCAGCCATTGAGCTAATTGGATTGTCCAGATACAAGATACATCAACCTTTTGTATTCTTAGAAATAATTGTGGAATTACAACTTTCCCGTAGATTTGGCAGTACTCTCCACCCTCTCTCTCCATTAAAAGAATTCACTCCTATTTCAGAAGATAACCTTGAGAGAATGAGGAAGGTATATGCTTTGCCTCTATCTTAATAAAAGTCTGATATGAAGGTTTAATTAATTGAGAGAAAATAACCAGGAATGAGCACAGGATTTAAAGAAAAACAGATCCTTTATAAGTGAAGAAGCACAAATGTGATTCAAAAGGTCCCCCTGCAGAGAGAGAGCAGAGTTTCTCATTGAAGCTTGAGATAAGATCTGCCATAGCCATTTTCCATTTTCCAGCTGTGATCGCAATTCTTATCCACACTTTTCCCTTCTTCTGTCTTGTCTTACAAGGCTAAGAGAAATTTTTTCCAGTTTGTCTCTTCTTTGGACTTAGTGCCTATTCTTTCTTTTCTTGTGGTGTGGTGCTAAGATTTTCCTGCTGGGTATTTTTTGTAAGAGTTTTAAGCACCTGCCATTCCCACTAGTCCATCTCATAGACCTTTCGTTGCGTTAGTGTAAGCGGAGGAGAAGCTGCTACGTCTGCTGTGTTACCCTTCTATGTTCTGCTAGGGACACAAATGTTTTCTGCAAACTGTGATACCAAAGCAAAAAGCGGAAGGAAGTAAAGAATGGAAAAACTTAAGTTGCCTGGTCTGACAATATCTGTCTTCTGTGATGACTTTGGAGTGCTCTCGTTTCTTTATGCATGCTTGTATTAAACCTCTCCCACCCCAATGAGTTTAACTGTATAAATCTCTGGAAAAAAAAGTTTTAGTAAGTATATTATACTCAAGGGATTTCCGAGCTCAGAAAGCAAAATCCAGGTATCTTGTTTATTCATAGATGCATCCTTCCCTTGAGCTTCTCAGGTTTTGGCAGTAGGACTTACTGAAATAGTCCTAGGAAACAATTCTGTCTCACTTCATGCGGCAGGTGCAACATTGAAAATACGCTGCTTTTCATGGAGATGGGTATACATATATAATTGCATGCTTAGTCAACCATTAGTTCTTCTTTCCAGGGTTTTAGATTCAGGCTTATAGAATCTCATGTTGTTAGGATACATTTATACATTAATTTGAGTCTAACAGCACTATAGTCACATCTTTGTACGGTACTGAAGATAATGAGAAGCTATTATTGGGATTCCTACATGATGCTACAATAATGCGAATATATTGTTCGGCTTTCTAGATGTTGCTACAATAGAAATAAATGCTAAAAAAAGTGTTTTAAATTTATCTTTGGCTTACAGACTAGTTTGAAAATGTGGTTGGCCACTGAAGGGGATGTTTTTCCCAAGCTAGATTTATCTGTTTTAAGGGAGAAATGTTAAAAGCCAGCAAAATATTCCCAGGGTAATTCACACACAGCTGACTGAATAATTCATCATGAATAATGTATTTAGATTTTGCGTCTCTCTTCATAAGGAGATTAGGATATTCTCAGATACATTAATTATTCAAACTAATACTGGGTTTTCTCATCCCCCTCCACGGGCTCGATTCTGTCACCTTTACTCAATTTGAGTAACGTTTTCTGTGGGGAATCGTGCTGATTTTAGAGGCAGTTCCTGCACAGCATGGTACAGGAGAGAGCATCTGGACGCAAGTGAATAGGTTACAAGCACTTGTGAATATCTGATGGCTGTACTTTGAGGCTCCTTCTGTATAGGATTGCTATGCAAATCCTAGGAGGTACTTTTGTTAGCTCTTGTAATTAACCATCGCAACCCCAATTTATTAAACATACAATTCAGATTTTGATTGCAGCTGAGAGGCAAGCTAACATCTTGCTTTCCATCAGTGGTGGAGCTTAGCTTTGAACACTTTGCTGTTTACAGAAAGCGAACACGAAAGATCAAGAGTGAGGGCTAAAAGAAATGTGCTCCAGTGTGCAGCCGTTCAGAATTTCTCTTGTTACCAGCATTGCTGCTGGGGACTTGCCCGCAGGCGTTCTTTCAGCATTGAGAAAAATGCATTAATTACCCCCGTGCCTTCCTGTTCCCTGCCACTGCTGTTCTTTCTGGAAAATATTTTTAATACAGACCTGGCCTTTGAGTGGGCAGATGAAGCTTCCTTCTCAACTTCCAGCAGCAGTGCCTAAAGGCAGAGCTACAAGTGTGGGTCGGGGTACACCTCCACTGCCGTACTCCCTCCCGGATGCTCTGTGGCCACCAGTGCCACCCTGCTGTCCAGAAGAAGCTTCAGCCTGGTGGCTCTGCAGGCTGGTGTTTCCCACTCCATGTCCAGCCGTGCTCCCAGGTCACCTCCTGTTCCACTCACCCAGCTAAGGCTTGAAAACCCCTCTCAGCAATCATGTTTTGATTGACAGATTTGTGTTTTATAGCTAACTGTGGTGGGCTGAACTGAATATTTTGTCTTTCCAAATGAAAAGGATGACTTCTTCCTAAAAATCATACCATCTCTTCCAATGATTATGTCAGAAAATCTCTTTTTTCAGCACTCTGCCAAGATTTCTCATTCCTCCTGTGTCAAAAACAAAAGCTACCTGAGAGTGGGAGATTTTGGTCTAAATACATTCAGTACTTTTACTTAAGTAAAGATGTTTATGTAAGAAGATTATCCTATATATTATACACCTACATTTTCTCTATGTGGGGAAAATGACCTACCTGAAACGTTCTGCCAATGTGAAGTACACAACCTGTGACAAAGCCTTTGGAGCAAAGTGCCATGCCTCCAACATGGGCATTGCAGTCTTCTGTGTGATGGAGAAAGGGCACCTTACCAATACACCTATTTGCAAGAGATAGGCTTGCAGTGTCTGCGCTAGAAAGTGGTTACCTGGTTCTATTAAAGTTCAAGCCAGCCTGGAGTTGGCAGGTTTAGAGAATTTTGAACCCGGTCCAACACTTAATTTGATGGACAGGGTTGGAATAAGGCAGTTTAGTCTGTGACAGTAAAACAAATACAAATAGTCTCCCGGCTCTCTGATGGTGTTTACAAAAGCATTAAAATGATTCCCTGCTAATGATACACAGTTGTAGGGATTGCAGCATTATATCATGAGGGTAATGCTGCTGCCACTGCAGTGTGGATCTAGAGAGATACAAAACAAAATGCCAGCAGAAGAACCGAACGATGTGCAGTACCAGGAATGACAGCCCAGTGAAATAGAGTCAAAGTGTTGCTGCTGTACTTTTAAAAAGGGAGAAGATAAATGCAGGAAGCGTGCCTTCACGTTGGCTTTGCCTGATGAAAACATCAGTGATGTATTTGTTATTATTTACCTGGCACAGGTAGACCTGGGTTTAAATGCATCTCCTCATTGAATAGTCTAAGAGCCTTACTCCAAATCAGTTTCCTCACTGCTTGTGTTAATCCGTATCATCTTTTCTGTATTAAAAAACCTCTTATAATTCAAATACAGGTTCAGGAGGACAGTACAGAACACTTTCAGATGTACTAAGTTAGGCTTGATATTGTAATTTATTTTTAAAGCAAGTTTGAAGCTTGCTTTTCTGTAACCACTACATTTTTCCTTAAATGAGAGGCAACAAAACAACGTTCAGAAAGTACTTTTACATACATATATTTTGTATAAATACTGCCTCGGAAAGTAGAGAATTTTATATTTACCCCCTGGTCCTTTTCTCTCCTAGAATGCAGGCTCTCCTGGGACAGCAGTGCCCTTTCTCCTTTCACACACCAGCACTCATCTGGCTCAGTGGGAATGCAGAAGCCCCCAATTTCCTTTTATTCAGGACAGAAGTTGTGTTAATCTTGCAGATGCAGTGCATGTCAAATCGGTAAACTGCTGACTTGCCTAGCATCTGTCCTTTCAGCCTATTTATGCCATAGCTGTATGTTAAAGAGCATCGTAAACCACTTATGATTTGACCCATTCTGTGCAAATGAAGCAAAGTCTGCAGATAACACAAACCGTAATTCCAGATGTCAGGAGGTTGCAGATTGCTCTCTCAGTATTTTTAATGAAAGATGAACAATAAAGACTGTCTTATCTCATTAATAATCTACATATTATTCATATTAATAGAACCGGGCTCTGAAAACTCATAAATATCAGTAGATGTTGTGATACTGGCCTTGCTGTGAGTGTTTTATGGGTTATAAATTAACTTATCATTAGACATAGGTTTCAGCGGAGCTGCACTGAAAAGCCTTCCCTCCCTCCTAGTTTTTAAAGGCACCACAAGGCTATACTGATGCTGAAAACTGGTTATCATCAGCTGCAAAATTGGAATTGATGTGTGACTCAGAAGTTCAGATTTCATGGTGTATCCTCTTGTGCCTTGTGCAGGAATTCTCCAGTTTTCTTGTTTCAGATTTTTAATGTGATTTTAGGGGTTTACTTTTCCCTGAACACTGAATTTTTGAGAACCTTTGCAAACATGGTTGCTATGGAGGCTGTAGAGAGGAGGTGTGGGGTGGGGGAGACATTTAAATTGCAATTATTAGAGCTTGTTTGTGTACCTGATCCGTTCACTTCCCAAAACAGCTGATTTGATCACTGATGCCCCTATGGCAAACAAGCGAGACAAGGATTAAACTATCAATTTGTTAAAAATTGTTATAAAGCTAAAGCATGCGCAGGGCTTAGAAGAAGATAAAAGTCAGATTGGCCAGGAATATATTTCAGGATTTAGGATTCCCTTTGTCTTCAACTTTGCTGCTTTGGGGTTTGTGATGAGTGAGCTGAATGTAACTTAGGTTCATAACAAGGGGAAAAAATGCTAACAGGCATGGTTAGTCATACAGCTAGCGGAGTTACACAAAATTTGGCAACCAAGCAAACAGGAAAAAAAGTAAGGTTTTAACAGATGAATTTCTCTTTGTGCTAATCTAAAGCTTATTTACAGCGATATCGCCCATCAAGTGACTATTTCCCCCACTGCTTTTCTGTTGGGCAGACTGCCACGTGCCAGCGCTTGGTGGCTTCACCGGGCTCGTCATGCTGTTCTAATCATTGCCCCCCGTGCACAGGAGCAGGCAGCCAACAGCCCGTGATGACACCTGCTTTTTGGGGCCAGCAGCAGAAATGAGAATTAACTCTGCAACAACTTGGATTTTGTTGTTTTGAAATCCCAACTCTGGATGCATTAATTAAATTTCCACTTGGAGAAAAAACCCACAAATGTCTGTTGCTACCTAGGAGTGTAATTTTGGGTTCTGTGCTCTCTCATCACTTGTAATTGTCAGGATTAAGAACAGTTCCTAGATCCCAGCTCCTCTGTCTGCTCCTGTTTGTTCCCAGGATTTACATTGCACTAGGTTGCTGCAGCTTGTATTCCCTTTGCTCTGTTCCCTCCCCGTACATTAACTGATCTTACCAGCATTCCTGAAAGGTAAGAAGCAGAAGCCTGTCTCCTTGACAGCAGGGGACAAACTCATAATAAATACATAAAAATAAACATAAATAGTTAGAGCCAGCAGCAGATTGTGATGGCAGTAAAGAAGGGTTTGCTTGATGCTTTATGGAAATAAAAGCTCTGTCTTCTGCCTTGACTGCCATCATTACGAGAGCCCCGTTAATCTGCTCTCTGAACATGATTGTCATTTCTATAAACATAAAATATGCTGCTTTGCCTCTAAGTTCCCTCCCCCAGCTTAGTGTCATCGAAAGTAATTGCAATTAAAATAAGAGGCTGTCCAGGCAGCCACTGCAAGCGCAGATTCAGATAACAACAGAGCGTAAGTTCAGCAGCTGGTGTGACACAGGGAGGAATATCGTTTCCTACAGCCTTTCTCCAGATCAGTTGCTCTTCTCCTGGCACCTGGCTGGTGATGGAAGCTACGTCATATGTGGCCGTCCAGGATGGGAAATGATTTCAGAAAGGTCTTACAGGCCCTCGTCTTCTATGGGACTTGACAGAGGTGACTGATCTGAAACTGGTAGAGGCTCAGTGCAGCAGTATAACACAGTACATGAATTATTGCAATATGGATTAAGTGCTATATACAGATATAAAATGATTAACCGACTGTAATTGTTCATCTAGGAATAAAGTAACTGGAATGCTGCGTGCTAAGTTTCATATCACTGTCTTAAATTACACATCCGTATATCACAGCAGCAAACCCCACATAACAACAATACTGTCCAATGGGCTATCCACCTCTGGGAACTTGCTGAACCTGATCATGGCAACATCCAGCTGTCTTCTGCGCTAGGTAAAATCATTTTCTGATCCCAGGTAAGCTCCCGAGGGACTACTGGGAGCTTCTGACTTCTGTGAAGCAGAACATTTAGAAACAGTGAATGAAAGTTTTATGTTTGTAGACATTGCAGCTAGCCTTGTTCTTAGTTTGTAAGTGTCAGACCCAGCGCTCAGCTTCCCCATGCCTCTCTGACGGCGGGGAATGAGGGTAATGCCGGTGTACCTGGCTGTCTCCCTCTTTCTGCTCCATCGCAAAGTGGAATCCTGCTCACGTGGGTCTGCAGGAGCAATTCCCTGTCCCAATGAAAGCAAGCTAGTGTGAGGAACATGATGCAAGGGGCTTCACTGGAATAATTCAGGTGTCCGTGCCTGCTAGGCCAGCTTCTTAACGTGATAAGAGACCGTATAGCCTCTAGGATCTGACCACTTCTGGAATAAAAGCAGCTCAGAGCCTCAGTGAGGCAAAGTGAGGAATAAAGCCTACCTGTTCACCTATCCTGGCAACAGCTGACAATTAGTAGCAGCTTCAGTTACAGATTTAGCTTTTTATCTGTTTACAAATTGCTTAGAAGCTCTACGGATCGTTTCAAACTAGGTGGTCTGTTCTTTTACACCTGTGGTCTGGGGTAGAGCTTATAGTAAAGATTGTACCCAGTAGCTTAACATCCTTTCCCTTTTGCCATCTTACGAGTTTACTCTGTGAACTGTTCTTTGTAGACCATTCATTTTAGAGAAGAGGCTGCAGGAGTTTACTCTTCTCTGATGGCCCAGTTCCACTGTTAATTGGCCAAATAATTTTTACAAAAGCCTTTGCTTATGTAAAGAACAGATATTCAGAATACTTTTACCATAATCCAGGCCTGACATTCATCCTAACTACCCTGTTACTTGAAGGACCTGCCCTCATGGTAGGCAGTACAAAATATGATGGGGTGTCCTGTGACGGTCTTCAGAGGATGAAGGTTAAGACAATGCCATAGGCGTACAAGGGAGAATATAATCTCGACCTACCTTCTCCTAGTCCTGTTTCAGGATGCCACACTTTTGGTTCTGTTTTTTGTTGTTGCTTCCCACCTCCCCACCCCAAGATTAGTGGAGCTGCAATAAAAACAACTTTGAGGCAGGGACACAAGCAGAAATTTGCCTGTGTTTTCTAAAGCCACTAGCAGCATGAACAAGCCAGTGCAGGAGCAAACCTCCTGAGGTGGGCTGTAATAACTTTCTGGGGAGAGCAAGGAAGACTTGGTAACTACCAGGTCCTTTCTTTGCTCCAGGAATAGTGCAACTACATGCTGTCCCTTCCCTTGGACAGATGGCAATTTGGATGATAATCTTGCAGTGAGGCCCTCCCGCTTAGCTTGTTCACACTGTAACTAGGAAGTATTTTCCATGTGCTCATGCTGCGCTGATTTCTAAAGCTATGGAAAGAAGGGTTCTATCGAGGTGAGCCGTTCAAATTTCATCTAAAAACTTAAAAATAGCACTGTGAAGATAAACCTGGAATAGCTCGCTCTGTCTACCATCTACTTTGCTTAGCATTTCCTTTCACCCCACAGCCCAGCCCATCACTCCCATGAGGTGTTACCATCGCCATAGCATATGTTATTTACTGGACCAGTGCCATTGGTTTCCAGTGAAGTAGCACATCGTTTTTGCACATAGTCCTTCTGATAAAATTCTGCGTGGTTTCTTTGCTGCGACTCCGTAAACTGAATCCTTCTTGTAGGAGAAAGATGAAAGCGTGCGTGAGATAAATGACTAAAATATCTAAATCTTGTGATTCTGCAGGTACCTTGATTAAAAATACTTCAGACTAGGTGCTTTTGTTGTATGTGAGCCAAAATGGCAGGTACAAATCTTTATCACTGGTTAGGTTTTATAAGGTCACCTGTCATCTGAACACCAGCCACAAAAAATTAGCATCTTAAAAAACTACCATTAATTCTTTTCAGACCCCTTTTAATCTTCATTTTACTGCTGGCCTTACACTGTGAGTTCATGCAAGGTGACAAACCGGCACCTTAAAAATGCACCATTTCTCTGGCACTTCATGGACAGCTCAACTTTCACGAACTTTACAAGGCTCATGGTCAAAAAGTTTTTTAAAAACCCCCCAAGTTCCTTGTGTTCTTTGTATTCAGAATTAAGCTATATCAGATATTTCTGCAAATGGACAACAGCCATTGCAATTTCACTGAAGTAAGAGAAAACTTTGAACTCTTTTTTTTTTCACTTTGTTGCATTTTTTTTTAACCCTGTGAAGAAACAGCAACCAGTAGTAAATCTCAAGAGAGAAGACAGACAGTCTCATGTTACAGAAAGACAGTTGTGACAACAGTATAAAAAGCTCCCCTTTTTGAAACACTAACTCAAATGCTTGAAGAGGACAGGTTGTAACTGCCCCCAAACTCAGTGAAAGACACTTCAGTTTCTCAGGGATATTTATTAAAATGAAGATTTGTCTCTCACATTGTATGTGAGAGAGGTGAAATAACTGCAAAAAAAAGAGGGAAAAGGAATTGCCGACACTTCATCACCACACATGCAACACATAGAATACATCTTTCTCATTCATGAGAGAGCTTTAA
>NW_010525296.1:0-1743 GCF_000687285.1 Phaethon lepturus | reverse complement strand
GCTGAAAGAAGGGGAAAATACAAGAACTTGCCTTGCAGGTCAGTGTGCCGGGGGCCTGAAGACCTAACAGACTCTGAAAAACACTACCTGTGGCATATGTTGACACAGAAACCCTGGAGCACGCACACAGCACAGGTACTCAGTTCCCTATTTTTCAGCTGATGGCTTCGACGATTTATGACGATTTTTAACGCTGATGAGGCAAAACAACCCCAGGATGCGCAAAACCATAGCAACTGCTGCAGGAGGACATATCTGGGGACAAATTGTCCTCATCTCTTCTAATTTCTTCCCCTCTAAGCTAACAGTGGTTGTCCCTCTATGAGCAGCTTTTGTGTTGGGATAGGATTGGGTTGGAGTTTCAGAAGAGACTTGAGCCCAGGATATGCAGGAGTAATCACACATGCTGAAACCTGAAGTAATATTGCTGGGATAAGGGAGTGCCACCCAGTGCCTGTTGATTATTTATTGGATTAAAAAGTCTGTGGGGCAGAAACTGTTATCGCCCAGACTCTGCCGGGTGCTCCCCAGTACTGTCAGCAGAAGGGCAGGCGATATAGTGATGCCTCCTCCTGGGCACCAGCGCCGGCATGGTGGCCTATGTGGGGGTACGCCGGTTTGCCCCTCTTGAAGAAAAGCTGGAGCCAGATCTAAGGCGTTTTTCTGATGAAGATCCTCTTGGAAACCGGTGTGTTTCCGTGGAAACTTTTGGTTTAGCAGAACTGGCCTTTCTGAGGGAGAAAAACACCTGCTCCGACATTTCGCAACTGCTTTTGTTGTAAGTGGTGCGAATGATGGTTTGTAAGTCATTACTGTCAACAGGTCTTGACGTGTCAGATGATTGAATAAAATCCTACAAATTTCTTGCTTACCAGCACCTTCAAAATACATATGGTCATGCCTCTTTTTTACCTTTTGAAACAGGAAATATACAAAACAACCTCGAACTTCCCCTTGGGTAGAAAAAGTTAATTTCCAGTATTTAAAAGAAAATTCACATATATGGTCAGAAATTGTAAATTTTTACTTTTGTCCTAAGACACTATTTTAGTTTACAGCCTGTGTACTACAAGATTTGGGAAATGAAGCAGTGTTACAAGGACCCGGAGTGAGCGACCTATCCTTTTTGCTGCAAACAAGCTGCAAATGAGAAAACTTTTGTCAAAAACAGCCAGGACCCGCACAAAGGGGATCGGTGCTGAGTGGGCGCTGTCAAGCCCAGTTAGCCCCACAGTTACTTTAATACAGAACCCCCGTCACATTCCTGGAATTGATGAGTTACTAACTCCAAGGAAAACAGTTGTGTAGCTGAAGGGAAGGGAGGCAATTTTTGAGCGGCATGGTAATTTCCCCAGTGATCTTTCCCGGACGCTGGTGTGCCCTTATGCTACGGACAGGAGACCTGCAGCTGAATGAGGCCATACAGAGCTGCTGCTCTCCGTCGTCTGAAAGCCTTTCTTACCAAGCAAGGGCAGTCCCCACAGAAAGCGAGGCCATGTCATCCATTTGTCTGGCCAAAACCTGCTCATGATTTTTCCACCTGCTCCGCAGGCTCCTGGGTAGCAAAGCTGGACACGGTGGTCTCCTTCGGCTCCCCGTGCAGCGCGGGCCGCAGGGGCTGGCAGTTCCTACCCCAATGGCAATTACTCTTTTTGAAATGGCCCCCAGCTTAAATAAAGGAGCGGGGTTCACTGTACCCAAAACTGGGAGAAATCTGACCAAAGACACCCCCCCCCCCCCCAT
>NW_010525295.1:0-64200 GCF_000687285.1 Phaethon lepturus | reverse complement strand
GGCGCGGAGCCCCGGGAGCCGCTGGGCTTCGGAGCGGGGGGAAGCCTGTTTTGGGGTAGCGTAGGGAGGGACTTTGTCTCTGCAATATAGTTTCTGGCGCTGGTTTTAGAGCAGGAGGGACCGTATGCTGTAGGCAGGTTGCCTGTCGTGGGGGGATTACACACCTGCGTGGTTGTGGGGTAGGTGTGGGGCTCGGGAATAGGCTCCATCCCCCTGTGCTGGAGCGATAAGGCTGTCATCCCGAGCACAAAGCTGTCTCGGCAGAACAATGTTTCCGATTCCTGTGAAATCTCCCAGGGACGTGTTCTCACTGTGCAAGGAGTTGCAGCCCTGAGACACTTCATTACTGCAGAACTTGCTTATGGGAAAGATAATGGAAATTGAAGCTTTGATCATACGTTAACGAATGATGGTCTGACTTTTGGACAAAGTCCTGAAAGCAATTATGGAAAGAAATGTTGCATAGGGCCTGGATTTTCTTGAATCCTCCTGTGTTTCTCAGAATGAGAAATTGGACAGGGGCAGCCTGGTAAAGTCTCTAACTCATAAGGTTATATAATTTCTTCAGTGGTTCTGGTTTATTTTACCTTTGTATTTATGTATCGTTATATGTTGATGGTTAAGGCTGCCGTTAAAGCACAAATAACTGTTCATGTTGGAATGAAGGGTAATTATTCTAGAAAATGCCTTCTGTTCAGTCTTTTTGTCATGTGCCCTGTCCCAAAAAAGGTGCAGGTCTTTATTATACACATGTAAGCTACAGTTGCAAATATTCCAGTGCTCACTTCTGTAGGATGTTGAATGCTATACAGTGATTTTTTTTTTTTTTGTAATTTCTCTGCAGAAAACAAGAGTAGTACTGTTTCTCAGCCTTCAGCTGTTACTAGCTTCTCTTTAAAGTGTCCCTTGGAATGATTGAATCTTCCACCTCAATAAATTTTTTTTTTTTGGCAGTTCATGGCCTTGTATATGTTATTTTAAATAGGAATGTTTTATAAATTAAATAACTTAATTATCTGTAGCTTCATAGTTGGTTTTTTTCCCCATTGATTTAAATGCTTGAAACAAGAAGTGTTCATAGCATATCTTTATACATATGGAAGTTGGCTTATGATTGTTTCTTGATTGAACATTTCTTTTGAGCCTTCTTTTTGAGCCTTCTTGGATTCTTATCTGTTCTTATGATGTAAATTCCATTAATACATTTTTTTTTTTGCTCAGTCTCAATTTTACTTTCTAAGACTGAATATATACCTTTCATATTACGTGCGAAACATCAATTTTCCTTTTTTCTGTTGCAAACATTTGCTTAAAAGTTTCTTGCAACTCCAGTAACTATAATCAGAAATGTCTTCTCTGTGCAAGGCCGTGTGGTAAGTTGAGTTAGGCAAGTAAACAGTCTTCCTCTCACTGCTTCTCTTAGTTCAGTTCTATCAGGATGAGATTTCATTTGTGTAATTCCAGCACTTGATGCAAATTTATTTTTGTCTGAGTAGTTTTTGTACTAACTTTTAAGTGAATTATTAATCCTATATTTTCTTTACTTTTTTCCCCCTTGCTTTGGAGATACTGAAAACAAAGACTTTGGGTTTTTCCAAAGCATTATTTCCTAGTTTTGTTTGTGTCTTCAAGCAGAAGAGGAAAACATGCTTAATTTGACTGTCCTGTGCTTGCCAAGAAGGATTTCACTAAGAAGTACAGTACATCCCATGAAAATGTACAACTCTTGTATCCAATTTAAATATAGAGGATTTAATAGTGTGGCTATTTCTTCTACAATAAGTAAAAGTACTAACAAGGGCTTCAAGCAGAACCCTTATTTTAAATGTGACAGCACTTTTCTTACCCTGTCCAATTAAGTTGTTTTATTTAAAATCATAGGTCTGAGGTTAAACAGAATTTCTGCTTTTGGCTCATGAAGAGATAGAAATAACTACCAGTTTGCAGAGTGTTTTTATATTTTTATATATATATATATATATATTTGTTTGTGTGTATCTATATATAGTGTGTGTGTGTGTGTGTGTGTATATATATTCTTGCTAGAGCTGCAAGGCTTTACCTTGCCCTCGGGAGCCAGCTAGTGTGACACATGCTTCTGTGTCACTTGATGCAGATGTGTGGCTGCACAGACTGTGGGACTTTGTCTACTGCAGCTGCTCATTACTGCCCATTAGCTGTAGATTACTGCTTCCCTTGCTCTCCTGGTCAAGTGGTTTGTAGGAGCACTCTCTAATCCACAAATGTATCTGGGTTAGCTCTTGCCACTTACTTAAATTGTCTAAACTGACACGGCTGATTTTTGCCTGAAACAGATTAGGGAATGTGCCCATGACTTGTGCTGCTGTCAGGACTATGGGGTCTGTAATTCTTGACAGAAAGGAAGAAACTAACAGCTGGGACAGTAATGCTTTTGACTGCTGTAGCTGTTCCGAGGCTGTTGCAGACCCATTGTGATGTATACCAGCTCTGCATGGTGCTGGATACCCTAGTAGTGCGTACTTGACAGGGTTGCGTTTCTGCTGAATTAGCTAGAGTACGAGATACAAAGTTTTTATTAGCTTTATGCCTTTTGTAGCATGACAGATGACACCTAATCTGGCATGAAGTTGAGTAGTGCTGGCAAAGAACTTTCGGGCCATAGCAGTTGATGATGCAAAATTAACTCACTGACACCTTTTATCCTACCATAATATTAATTCAAAAAGAGTTAGGCTAGATGAACACTTTGTATCAAATGGGTGTAAAATTGGTTCTGTCTTACCTGCTTTGAGCTCAGTTTCCTATGTGCTGGAATCGTAGACTGAAAGAATGTCTGTTCACAGCCTGAGTAACACAAAATCACTGAAATGCTGTTTGATTTGGTAATAGATGCTTTAGAATTAGATTTAAATTAGCTCTAATTATCCACTCATTTTACTCATTCTTTTCCAACTGTGGCTGGTCACTCCAGCTTTATTATATTCTGGTAAGACTCTACATTAGGAATGCTTATCAAATACATTTAGTAGGTACACAGTGGTATTTGCAGCACCAGAAACAATTGGTTTGCACCAGAAATACACTTAGTGTCAGGTCTTTTCTATAAAAACCAAACCACTCAACCAACACCCCCCCCCACCCCCTAAAGACCCCTATGAGCCAGTATGCAGGGTTTTTAAACCTATATGTTCGTATAGCATATGTTAGCATAGCTCTTCTTTGTTCAGAGTCAGTTTAAAGTAAATGGAGATGCATTCAAACTAAAATCACAGTTACACAACTTTTGGACTGCTTAAATTGCTTTAAAATTCCCAGTGAACTTTAAACTGCAGTAGCTCTTTCTGTAAACAAGCTTTCAGATCAGGGTACTTTTTTAAATACCTAGGTAGAATAAGGATTTGTTCCTATGGGGGGGGGAATGAATGCTTTTATCTATGTATGTAACATGCAGTAATTTTAAAATATTTTGTTGCAGATAAAGTGAGTGACTGATTACATGTGGTAATACCAAATGTTAGAGTTGAATGTGAATGTTGACCTTAAAATCAGTGTTTAGTGTGTTGTCACTTCAACCACATTCTGTTGTTTGGGTTTTTTTTGTAGTTGGGTCAGTTTTTTGTTTGTTTTTTTTTTGTTTTTATAACTTAAATCACTCTTTTGCTCAGAACATTGTAGGCTGTTGTGTTTGGAAAATATACACAAATTTGCAACTGTAGTTTTGGATACCGCTGCTGTCAGCAGTAACTGTGAGCTTGGTGCAGCTCTGTATGTGTGCGTGCAGGAGAAACGTCCTGCAGCACCATGTCTTTAGCTCTAATGGCTAGGTCCTGTTGCTCCTCAAACTGGGATGGATCATCCCACTTCTTTTTCCATTTCATTGCATATCCTCACTGTCTAGGCTGGAATTCACTTCTGTCTTCCTTACTTTCTGGATAGTGCCCTGTGTTTAGCCCCACCAAATCAAGGGAGACCCTACTTTAGAAGCCTGTTCTCTGCCTCCCCTTGCCTGTGTGCTTGCTCTCACGTCACGGACTGGGAGAGAGGTCTCCTCTGCAGGCTGCCCCAGCTAGAGGGTGTCACTGCCTGTGCGGGTTCAGCTATAAGCACATTGGAAAAGAATTCTTAATCCCATTTTTGACAGGAATGCAGAGTCAGCTCCTAGCTGCTCTCTACTGCAGTTTGGGAACCTCATTTTTTTGGGTGTGTTGTGATGTTTTTGTGTAAATGAAAATAAAACCAACACACATTTTTCTCTTGTTTTCTGCACTTCGTAAAGAGTGTAGAAGTTCTGCTTCCTCAACGTAACTATTGAGGCTTTCACGAATTGCAGCTTTCGGATCTGAACTTCTAAGTTCATTAACGAATACAAATTGTCTTACTGTTAGGATAATTCTGTAAGTACACTATAGAGCATGAAATGGTGTAGTTCACAGAAGATTAAATTATTCTCTTTTGGATGAGTAAAGTTTATTTAAAACTAATTAAGATGACAGTACTTTGAACTGCTACAACTTTTCTCCAGTTCTATTATTTCAAGACAAGGAAACCAATTAAATAAAAGTGAAAGCATAAACATAGCATTTTAATTTTCAGGAGTGAGTGCCTAGTATGTGTTTTCTACCTAATTTTTTTCAGAGAAGGTTACAGAAAATTACCCATTTGTAATTGTATAAATATTTGTACAAGTATTTGTGCTGTCAGATATATTTTAGCAGCAATAACAATTACGACTATGACTACTTCTCTAGTTAATTTTTAATAGAGTTGTATCTGTAGCATTTATATGGCATGTCTGTCTAGGATAAATATATTTAGGCCTACTGTTACTGTGAGATTTTGCATAGATTTTCTCTTTGCTCAGAAAAACAATGTAGAAGCTTTTAAAGGAAACTTGGAGTCAACTCTGATCTGGTTTAGTGCTATTGCTAATTTTTTACTAGATTTTTAGCAGATTGTAGTGCACCCTGTAGCTGTGTTTTGTCCAAGCTTTAAAGTGATAATTTTGATGGCAGGAACTAAGTTACAGTTTTGGTTCAGGCATGTACATGTCTGTGTGAGTAGGCACATAGGTAGAAATAATTTTTTTTTTTTTTTTTTCAGGTATTCATTTGGTTTCTTTTGAATAGTTTGGCAATACATTGTTCTCTCTGACAAAAAATTTGACTTGACTTTTAAAGGTTTTTTTTTCATTTACGATAGGAAAGTAGAGTATTCAAGTTGTGTTCATCTGTAACATTTGCTTATATTTAAGATATATTGAGTTTTTTGGTTGTTCATTGAGTTTCATATGTTTGCCTTAATGAAGGGTTGTAGAACAATTTTTGTCTAGTTCATTATGGAAGCAAGCCCAGCTAGCTGGTGTTTCTTTTGCTTTTCTATAATTGTGAGGTCCATAGTGTACACCGTAATCTATAATATTTTAAAAGTTATTTTTAAACTGTTTGCTTTTTACATTTATATTGTATATGATTGTGACTAATTGACTAAGCCAGACTTTAACACTTAATGTTAACAATAAACTGTAGACAAGGCTTAAATTCCGTGGTACTAGTTTGGCTTTGGCATTTCTTTCCTTTCTGGATTCTGGATTTGCAATTCCTTTACTCATTTTTTTTTTTAATTTAGCAGTTACATTCTGAATTATTGCCAAGTATTTAATACCATTTGGAATTTCTGTTGCTTCAATCCTTGCTAAAGATAACCTAACATCTGCATCAGCAATAATTTAATCGACAAAATACATATGCTTGTTTGACATACACCTCTTAAAGTCTTAGCATTCTAGCACATCTCTCTCCAGTATTCACGAAGCAAGCAAATTTCCTTCTTCTGATCCCAGGTCAATAAACTGTGTTTTACTTTGCTGTAAAATATTTTTTCTGCAGGAAAAAAAAAAGTTATTTTCAGACCAATTAATGTGCTTTGAAACTCCTGTATTCCGGTGAAAAATAACTTCACACACGATGGCTTTCTTCATGTAAAGCTCATACAACCAGCTGTTGAGTGTGTAGCTTCATGTGATGTATATCACTCTTCTCATAGTGGGGCTTGGATGGAATGTTCATTAGATTTAACACATTGCTGCTGACACAGGAGATTATTTTCCTCCCACTTGGGAGGGCCTTTCCTGTTTCTTGCTCTAACTCTGCTCAGCTGGTGGTACATCTCCTTGGTGAGCTGATTCAGGCCACTGAGCTGGCAGGGTTGCTTGGCTGGTTTGTGTTTTTTTGTGGATAATATCCCTGGGGTAGTGGGCTGACCAAGGCAGCAGGCACAACTCGGAGGCTGCATCAGCCAGTGTGGAAGTACTGTGGAGGGGAGAGAGCATGTTGCAGAAGCATGCAGTTGCAGCGAGCTGTTGAATCACCTGTTTGTCATGTTGACTATGCCATTGTCCCTTTGCTAATTTTCAAGACGGTGTTATTTGAGCATGGGAGGTATCATTTTTAGGATTCTGTTTCTTCAAAAACATTTTTTTCAAAATATTCCTTTTCAATGGTATAGGATACTTTGTGTATCTTCCTTGCACTAGAGATACCAAAAACACTGTGTCCAGTTCAGAAGGTGATCTCAGCTGTAGCTTAACTTCCCGTATTCATTGGCTGTTGCTTGTATTGGCTTTTATAACAGTTACTGTAAAAGAAGCCCGTTTTTGATGTTGGATAATATCCCCACTTTGCAAGCTTCCCCTGTGGAATAGAGAAAACTTTGGACTCTGGTCCTCTGTATTTATATGGATAAACCAGTCTTTGAGGAGCTAAGATGTGGTGCTTGTTGTACAAGAGCTGTAAAATAGATTCGTGTAACTCTAAGTCCGTCATAATGATGTAACCTGTTTTTGAAAGTAACAGTTTAAAATTGTAAGTGTATTTACAGTGGATGTGTGAAACATAATGTGTTTTGAAGTGCCTGGGAATGTTTTATTTCAAAGGCAATACCTAATCTATATAATCCTAATTTTAAGATTTTTTTTTCTGTTGTTTTTAAGAGTACCATCTAAAATTATTGTTTAATAGTAGTTTAGGATAAAATATTTGCTCAATGTCCTCAGCGTGTTACCTCCAGGTATAACTGGTTTCTCTAAAGACTCATGTTCTTTGTAAATTTTAGGCTGAACAACAAGGGAAATTTTAAAACTAATATTCCAGAAAGCTTAGTGTGGTTTGGCAGTTAACAAAATAAATCTTGCCCTTCTCAGAATGGCTTTTATGTGCTTTCCCCACCCCCTTCCCCCCACTTGTTTTTTTTAAATTCCTTTATGTTGAATTGAAGGTTGGCTAAGAAACTTGGGGTTGTTGATTTGCAGAATGGATATGTTTAGTATTGTTTGACTAGCAAACATGGAACTTTACTGAGCACTTAATGCAGGAACAAATCTAGCACCCTGTTCAAGATGCAAGATCTTGCTATTGTATCTTGGTAAGAAGATCTGGATTGTCTTTGACTTCATATAGATAAGTATATCTGAAGTTGGAAACACCATCTTTGGCATTTCTGACTTACAGAAATTGTATTGCTGTGGTGGTGGATTGGGAACAATATATTAAGAAATAGGTAGCAATTAGTGAAATGATACTCTAATAAATAAAATGTATGAATCCTAAAGATATCTTTTGAATTTTTTTTATTCACTGTGACAAGAGAATTCCATTCCTATGTGTGTAACAAGTACAATTACAGCAGGCAATTCCTTCAGATCCACTTTCAATTTCATAGCAGTGTGGTTCACTGACTTGGGGATCTGACATTTAATGATGACTTTTGTTTAGCCTTAGATTCTGGGGCATCTTAAGTGTATTTTGAGAGCACTTGTTTGAAATGCTAGGGATGGAAATGGGGGAGTTATGTTTTTGACCTTCCTTGCATCTTGTATCAGCTACTGGGCAAAGCCAAATGTCTCACAGTAGAAATGCTTTAATGCATTAACTGGGCTGTGACACTAGGCATATACAGCTTTTCACGTACGGAAGAATTTTGCTTGAAATACTTTGCTTGTCATGTAGTACATGTCTCTATTGAATTAGAGTGGTTTTGCTCACAAGTTCTAGTGGGTTAGCTAATATACTTTTAGTTCAAATGGAAATATTGTATGGCTGTCTTTGATCTCTGTCAGCTGGTGTGTGTCCAGCTTCTGAGATTCTTGTTGGTTTGCATGCTCTGTGGCTGGACAACAGTTAAATTTTTTTTTTTTTTTTTGGTAAATAACTTATTTTCCAGTTTTGTCCTTGACACATTTGTAGCAAAAATAGCAGATTTAAAAGAATAGAGAAAAATTAGTTTGTCACTTTTTCACAACTGAAGCAAACTCAAGTGTTTTATTTTTGGAGCATGGAAGCAAAGTTAACATCTACGCTATGGTATGGTTTCTTTCATGAAGTATCAGAATATTTTATTTTTGATGTTATTGGCTCTGGTCTTAACAGCTGCTGTATTGTGAACTTTGGTTCATTATACAAAAGTCATGTTTCAACTGTGTAAGTGTATTCCAGTCTCTTAGTTTTTGCAAGGAAATTAGTGCAAAGGGAAGTATGTGCGTGTTAATAAAATTATCTCTTTTGAAACTTAGCATTTTTAGTAATGGTTTTAGAATCTTACATGGTACTTAAATTGATTTTGGAACAGATGGAACAGAAGGACTGGGTAGCATGGAAATTATAATGATACCCAATTTAAAGGAAAAAAGTTGTAAATATTTATTTTTTTAGTTTTCTTAATATAATTTTGTATTTAGCTATAGTTCTATTTTGCTGAGGGTCATCCATGCCTTAAGAAAAATGCATATGTAGGATATCCCTTGCAGATTTCACTTACTGATTCCACTCTGTGTTCAAAATGTTGATACTGAAAAAGTGTTGAGATAGCTTTTATTTTATAGTAGTGTGATGATTTTATTAAACGACCTGGGCATGTGAAGATCTCAGTTGTTACAGCTGGAAATGAGAAAATTAAAATTTTTTTCTTTTTTTTCTGCCCCCCCCCCCCCCCCCTTCCAGATTTTCAACTGAATTCTCACCTATCAACACTGGCAAATATTCACAAGATTTACCACACCCTCAATAGGCTGGTAATGACTTGCCATTTTCTCTCAGCAGAATAGCTAGGGCTCTAGTCCAGAATGTTTTGTGATTGAAATCATTAAGTGATTACACTTTTAAAAACTATGACTGTCTTTTTGTATGAGAAGCTGTTGGTTTTGAATCCATTAAGAGATAAGCAATATTAGTAAAAGGTGAAAGATACTCTGGGTGTCAGAGTGGAGTTTGAGCACTGTTCACTGCAACATTGCATTTAGATGTTGTCTCCATAGAAGAAGCTTTCCTAGATGTATCAAATAATGATAATCACCACCATTATCCAATTTCTTACAGTTCTTGTGCAAAACATATTGAATGACCAAGTTGTCCTCTTACAAGCACGCAAAGAGTGAAGCAGGATTTTTTTGAAGACTCCCTGCTTGTTCGCTGTGCACTTACATTTGTTTTACTGCAGCCATAGCTGGAAATGCCAGTATGGCTTCTGCTTGTACACTGCAAATTTAGTGGAAAAGACACTGCCTAAAGAAGGGAGTAACCTGTTTGCAAGATTTCAGTTGGTTTTTATTCAGTTTTCTTTAGGACAAATGTGTGTGTTTATCCTTAAGCAAAGCCATTTCTGTGGTAAATGGTAAATTCAATCTTTCTAATGCTGCATTTATTAATGGAATTGTTCAATACAACAATGCCAAATTCCCCATCCAATGGATAGTTATTTCGACTCTTGAAACACAGTTTGATATGTTTTTGATAAATAAATAATTTGAAAAGTATTTTTGGATTTTTAAGATTATGCTTGAACTTTTTAGATAAATTTGCAAGGCGAACTTTTTAGATAAATGTGATCTGAAAACACAAAGGCTCTGCAGTCTTAGCTAGATGCTCCTTAAGTAATTAAGATGAATATTAATATAAAATAGAGGTTAAAAACATCACTGAACAATGAAGATTACCATCTGGTTTAACTATATCATTCCTACTCTTTTGCAGAATCTGACAGAGGACGCTGGTCAAGACGATCACCAGACAGGTATTTAATAGGGATGTAGTAGAAATAGATTGAAACAGTTTAAACATGCATCGTCAAAGAAGTCTCTCTGACATCATTGAAAATTATAGTCTAGAAAGCTAAAGGAGTTTTAGAAAACAAGTGCCTGTCATTTTACTGTTTCATAGTGTAAGTACTTTAGAAGACTTCATGAAAAATTTCTCTCACTCCTTGGACTCAACCCATTAGACTAGCAGAATATCCATGTTCTTACAGTGTTTTGACTCTTGAAAGTGTGTTAGTGAGAACAGAGCAGAAGCAAGACCTCTTGTGGCTATTGTGATGCCTGTGACCGAGTTTAAATGCTGTGCTCCAAACCACCCTGCTTTTTTCTTGAGTAGTTTTGATGCAGGTTGTTCCTGTTTCTTGTGCAGATTTTCAGTCAGTGTCTAAGGGCTATTTATTAGTCCAAATATGGTTTCTGTTCAATAAAATGTCATCATTTTTTAAGGCTTTCATCTCAGGTGCTTGGTACTAGCTTGCTGCCATTCTTGATTCATCAGCATTTGTGCTTTGTGACTTGGTATCTTGCAACATTTGTTACCTCCTTTCGTGCTTGTTACTTATGAGCTGGCATCTTCCTTGATTTCTTTTTCTTCCTTCCTTTCTGTGTTACAGGCGTGATACCTAAAGGAGGAAGGAAAATAACTTACTGGCTTCAAGCCCTGATCACTCAGCAGAACTGTTCTTTAAAACTGACTGTATCTGTCCTACCATCTGTCTCAAAGTTTTTCTCTTTCCTGAGGTGTTGGCTATGTTTGCTGATGTTACCTTGAACACTTAAAGAAGTGGAGAGAGCTGTCAGCTCCTCCTGGAGATTTCTGGGACACGCTTATAAATCTAGCATACTCTTAGCCTAGAGCAATGAGAAGAGATGCATAGGACTGCATTGTTTGAGATCGTACAGGGCTCACTTAGGGCTTAAGTACCCTCCGCCATGCTGTGGCAGGTGACTTGGTTTCATTGTTGAACTGTCTTACCCTAGCCACAAAAGGCTTCTGTCGAATGTTTTCCTTCAGTGTAGTTAGTGATTTGATACTTGAAATAAGCTGATCATGTAAATGAGAAACTCCTGCAAAAGAGGTTGAGTCAGGTAGTTAAAGACGATCAGAGGTTTTACTGCATGGGACTTTACGCTTCTGAAATAACGTTACTGGACAGTGTTATGTAAACCTAAAAATAATTATGTTTGCAAATTATTTGATTTGGTTGTGCCTAAATTTTTGGAAATTCTATTTTCCAGTATTACTTGACTGCATAGTAAGACATGTCAAGACCTATTGATTTTGTTATGCAATTTATAGAACTGCATAGATGGTGTGAATTTGAGATTCTATGTCCAGAACTCATTTGAAAGTCATGTTAATAACTCCATCATAAAAGATTCTTTGAGTGTTGCCAAACCCATCTAAAGATTATTTTTTTTTTACATTCTGAATTTTCTGGAGTAAGCCTTATCCTTAAAGACTCTATTTGTTTTCTGACATAACTATCCTGGTTAATGTTATTACATTGTTGTCCCTGCTATTTGCATTAATAAATGAATATCTAAATTTGAGATTTCTAAAAGCTATTTTAAAAACCTGAGTATTTCAATTTTACGTTAATACTTATAATGAGCTTTTAATGCATATTACACATATTTCAAAGCAGTTGTTTCTGAGCTAACAATAAATGTACTGGACATCTAAATTACTTAAAGCAAACTATATCTTTTCTAAGTATTAGACAGATTTCTTTTCTGGAACCAGATCTTAAATTTCTAAGAGCTAGAGGGTGGCAGTTTCAGAATTCCTTCAGTGATTTGGGAGCTAAGATGGATCTTGCTTCAAAATTCCAGTCACTTGTAATGATTACAGTGTTATAAAATGTGTTGGCATTCTGTTTGCATATATATCTGAAAAATAAGGTAGACTGTAAATGTGTCGTGGGCCTGTGCCTTTCCAGCTGTTTGTAGGGGTAAGAAAAGCAGGCATTCAGATTCTGTAAATGATTTCTTTTTCTTCTAGTATGTATGTGCATTAACTTGGAAAACTCTCTAGAAATTGAAATAGTAATTGGTTTTATGTCATAACTACAAATCTAGCAACTTTTTAATAGCTTAAAGTCATGATTTGGTTATTAAATTGTGACTTAATTGCCTATCCAGACTGAAATGTCTTTACAAGTAAAAGTACACTTCCTGTTGTCATCTGGCTTGTTTAAAAGAACGAGGTAATGTCTTCAACAAAACCAAGGCTTCATTGCTGTTCTTGAAGCTTGTAAGGGGCGGAAAAATACTTTGGCCTCTAATTTTTTTTGTTATTTTAGAGAAGAAAACCCTCTTGAGTCCAAAGCAATTCTGTAGTGTGGAATTCAAGATACAGAAGATGATTTTTCCTTTTACAGCAAGATTGCAAGTTGTTTGATGTTTTGATGAGTATCTTAGTTTTCTCATCTTGTATCTGAAAAAATGATGATTGTTAATGGTGCTTGTGGTGGTCTTGTTGCATCATTAAGCAAGCAGCTATATCTTTCCAATTGCTTCAGCATTCACAGCTTCTAATTATTTTTCCTTTGAAACATCTCTCTTCGTAAGCATCAGAAGAACAGGATTATTCACAGGCATTTTCTAGAGAGAGGGTGAAAATTGCATGTCTGTAAATCACTTCTGTAGGGACACAGCTTGTAGAATTCTTATTTATTGACCCCTATTTTTTTGTTTGTTTGTTTGTTCTGGTTTTGTTGCTCTTCTAGGAGTGTCCCTCCCTTGTGGTGACTATCTTGCATATTGTTTTAAATTTCTTAGGGTGAATTTTAGTTCGAGTTGCTATTTCCTGTTGGTAGCTTTGTCTCCTGCAAATTTGGAAGTACTGAATAGAGCGTTTGGCAAACAACATTTATACTCGGCAGGCTTTTGGCTGATGGTGGCCTATTCAGCAGTCATTTGGAGGCTCTACCTTGCAAATGCTAGCTTCAAGTGTCAAAAAAACAGTGAGAACTAGGAGGGTTCTGCCATTCTTGAGTTAAGACCCAGGAGTAAGAAACTTTGAAGATAATCACATCAGAAAAACTGCACTCGGTAAGTAAAGTTCCTGTCAAACTTTGCATGAAGTCAGAGGGAGCATGTTTGTTGGCGGATGATCAGACCTTTGAGAGAACTGAAATCAGTTGTGAAAGGCAGGCATAGAAATTACATTTAGAATTAGAAAACTCTGTCTAGGAAAGGTTAATATTGATGATACTTAGTGAGCTATGCTGTAAAATAAGAAATGGCAAGAATTTAAACACCCCCCCCCCCCCCCCCCCCGAACTCTGATAATTTTTACCTTTAGATGGAAATTAAAGGTAGAAATATTCTGCTGGTTTAACTTCCAGGGTTTGTTAAAGGGAAATAGTAACTGCCTTTCAAATTCAATATACTGATTCTAGTAACAAAAAGAAATACTTTTAAAGCAACATTCTTGTACTGTGTTTTTCTAGTAGTTTAGAGATCATTCAACAGTTAAGGCATAGTGGTCCAAACCTCAATTACTAAGATGTTAAATCTCTGAAAGCATGTACAATAGGTTTGTCTACCTGGTGTCTGTGTGTGTTTGTGTGTGAGGGGGGTGTACATGTGCATTTAATAGCCACTTACCAATTTCTGAGCTATCTCTTTTCTTCCCTTTTCTGTCAGTTTGAGAGCTGCAACTAGATACATTCAAACCAAGAAAGGGTACAAGTTTTTCGTATGAGTCATTAGAGAAATTGGGTTATGGTGAATTCTATTATCAGTTTAAGCCTTTAAACCCAGTTCAGCGATCTTCCTTAAAATGCCCTATCATTTAATTAGGAAAAGACTTGAAGCAGGAATTCTTGGGTTAAATTCTTCGGTTTGTGTGGGGTTGCAGATCTGACAAAATGATTTTCCTGTTCTATAACTGTATTATTTTTACTTTCTTATTTTTTTAAATTTTAATTTTAATTTCTTTTATTTTCATCTTTTGCTATGCTTCTCTTTTCACAGAGGCCTTGCATATTTCTTTTCCCAATCAAATAACTAGTAAACTGGGCGAACCGGGGGGGGTGGGGGGGTGGGGCGTGGTTTTTATTGCATTTTACCAGCATCCAATGCCTGTGGCCATCATAGATTTTTTTTTTCCTTAACATAGGAAGGCAATTTAAAAACAATCAGATTGCTCTGAAGGGAATGAGATAGCTACAGGTTGTACTTATGTACATACATATTTTCCAAAATAAGGTGTTCATTAGCACACATTTTCATTTATTAAGTTTAGTGTGTGTCTGAGTCTGTTGGCTGTCTGTAGCCATCTGTTAAGTTCTGCTGTCATCTGAAATATTTTTATTTTGTGTAGGTTTTCAAAAAATGCTTACTAGCAGAGTCTTTAGAAACTTGATCTGAAAAGCCGTAAAGCATCACATTTTCAATGACTTACGGGAATACAATTTTGCGGTATCATTAATTTGCAGGCATAATCAGATGGAACAAATGACATTCAGCAGGTCAGGTTCCTTAGTTTCTTTAATCTGGGTAGTAAAATGCATCAGGTGTACTGTGAGTTTTTGATGGTCTCTGGCCTACCTGTTTCAAATATATTTGATACTGATGAGAAGATGATAAATACTATTATTGTTAATTTCCTTTTGTAAGGTATTCTGGACAGTGCATCTAGAAATATATTCTTCTGATGCAGCCTTTATGATTTTTTTTCATGTGACAGTAGTTTTTGGAGTATAATGTTTGAAAGTTTTTTGATAACTAGTTAAATTATAATTTGAATTTACAATACTCTTAAAACTTTGTTTCTAAAAGATAGTGTAGATATGACCATATTTTCCTGAGAGGATACTGGGGTGGGGGAGCTTTGAGAGGGAGGGGAGGGAAATTATATACATATGAAGAATTTTTGAATTGGAAAGAGTATTTCCTGAACTAGAGAGATTCATTTTCTTCTTAATAGAAACAAATATAAAGGTAAAACCAAAGAAGGCATACTAAGTGCAAAAGCTTTATTACTTGAAACCAAATTAGTTCATCTTGATGTAAAAACTGGTTTGAACATCTTGCCTAATACTAGACAAATCCATACGTTCATATGCATAACAGTTTCAGTGCATGTTTAAAATAAAGTACATGTAGCAAAGCCTCCTAGGCTGTAAGGTTCCTTACATGTGTTTCTCCTATAACAGGAGAGAGACTTTCAAAGATACGAAGAATAGGTAAGCAAAAGATTGCTGTTAGTGTTTGTTGGGAATTGGGCCTCTGATTTCAGTCTGCTCCCTTGGTGTACAAAAAGAAGTCTGTGCTGTGATTTAAAATAAAAGATTTTGTGGACATCTTGATAAAGCATAGCTAAACCTGGATGCTGTTGAAGTTAAGAGAAGGTAGCTGAGGCATGCTAGAGTCCTTCATATTTTCTTGCAAGTGTCTTTGGCATTGCTTTGTGTGGATTTTTATGCCTCATTTCTCTCTTCCTTTCCTTTTAAAATTCTCTGCATAACACTTAGAGCTTTGATAGCTCTTTGAGCTTCTTGTACACACACCTTTCTCAGGTGTCCATGTGCAGTATATGAAAATAGGACAAGATTTTGCCTGGAGTGTTAGCCTGCTGTGTTCATGAGACAGCAAAGGCAATTTAATGACTTGCTGTGGTCAAAAGGGCTGGTCCTGTGCTCTTTCTTGTGCTAATGTACAGAAAGCTGTTATTCTTTTTTGCTTGGGTTAATTATCTACAGGTTTGGTCAGCTGGATTGGCACACTGAAGAGTCACCAGAGACAGGAGTATGTAGCTGAGAGAAGGGGAGGGAAAGACTGCCACTTGATTGGCAACAGTGTCTTGAATTGGCTGCTTCCTACTTGGAGACCTTCATTCTTTGAGACCTATCCAGTCCAAATGATGGAGCCAGCCACTTATTTTTCCCCTAGTGGTTGCTGAATGTCTCTTCCCCTGCTCTCCCCCCACTCCTCAAAAAAGGAAAGAAAACAAACAAAAAACCAAGCAAACAAAACCTTTCCTACCCCTTGTTCTCTGTATTATGAAAAACTTGGGTTTAAAAATAAAAAGGTTCTGTTTTCTAGAGGTAGGTGCTCTAGCTTTTGAGTCACATCTGTATTTTAAAAAGTAATGAACAGCTCTTAGAAGTTCTGATTTGAGTAAATGACTAATAATTTTTGAGGACTTAAATACTTCTTCAGGATAGTCTCAGTTCTTGCCTTTCATTAGACTGAAGTAGCACTAGCACTACTGTACTTTTTAGTATAGTACTTTTGGCCTTAGCTGAAACCTGGTCATAGAACACCACGTAAAAGTGAGATGGATTTTGCTATTGAAAGGAGACCATGTCTTTTGTAATTTTTAAATCCACTAACTTCCCCCCTTCCCTTCCCTTTGTAATATGCCTATTAGTGGACACAGTTGAACTGGTCTGCAACAGTTTCATTTCTTGTACTGGTGTTTTTAATTCCCTCTGTAGGAAGTCTCCGGTCTTGCAGTTCATCAGACTGCTTTAGTAAAGTGATGCCTCCAAGGAAAAAGAGGAGACCTGCAGCAGGAGATGATTTATCTGCTAAGAAAAGTAGACATGATGGGTATGTCATCTTACCATGAGCTAAGACTACTGGAATATCTAAAGTTGAATAGCTGATATGATCATGTGTTTAAGTACTTATTGAAATGATATTCAAATTTGAATGGTTTCTCAATCTGGAACCATAGCCTGTGGTTGAGCTATGGGATATTGATAAGCACATCTAGGTTCAGTTTGCATCTCACCTTTTTTAGTCATACAAGAAGCTTGTTAGGGAACTTCTCTTGCTCTAGTTTGCCAGCTGTCAAGAGACATACTTGTTTGTTCAAAAACAGCTTCTGAGAGGTACAGTAATATTATCCTGTATACATGCATAAGATCTGGACTGGGCATTCTCAATCTACAGCCTGTCAGAAAAGTGAATGTAGTTGTAGCCTACTCAGCTCTTACTTGAAGAGTCCTGCTAGTCTCTCCCTGTCATGTTGTGATTTCATGCTGGTCATGTAAGGAAAAGGTGAAGGTTGCCCAGGCAAGGTGATAGCCAGTGGTGGAGTGGTGATTGAGTCGGTGCTGCTCAGCTTCCCTCTGGGCCACAGAAGTGCAAGTGGGTTATAACTGTGTGCATGAGCAGTGTATTCTTTCAGCATGTGTTGCATAGCTGAGACTTTTGCAAGTGCTGGATTTGCAGTATGTGTATGTACGGCCAGCCTCAGTCATTCAAAAATCATTGAATGTGTTCCTTCTGTGCAAGATAGTTGCTATTTATGTGCACTAAATTCAGAACTTGTGGGAATACAGGACTGTACGCTCCTGCATGATAGGTGCAGGACTGTCCTGATGTTGAAAAGTGACATGTACAGCCGGAAAGTTCGGTTGCCACTGTGTCAGTCAGTAGAATTTGAGCTCTATTACATTTATTTATTACTGGTGACTCAGAAAAAACATGTTTCCATAACAAGTATCTTCAGGAAGGTAAAAAGACACATTTCTTTCTTAACTGTCAGCCTGAAATCAGGCGGGGTGCTTTCCTTTTTATTCTTTAGCAAGAGTAAGAAAAATGCTGGTAGCCAAATTAAGCCTCTAGTTATGCCTCTATAACTCCATTGTGTTTAATAGGGTTGCACAACTGTAGCTGCAATGGAATTTATTAAATGATCTGTTGATGCAGAAGAAAGAGATTTCAACTCTCCCTTTCATTGCGTTGCATATGTAACACTAGCAAGAACAAAAAAGCAGTACATGTTCTTAATTTTTTTTGTTGCTTTTCAGAAATAATAAAATATAAAAGCTAAATAGTTGATAGAGAACATTACAGCTTATTCAAAGATATGCATACAATACGGAAGTGAAATGAGGACAGAATGTTTTTAGAATCTAAGTAGAGGGGTTCATGAGATTTAACTCTACCTCCCTTTGCCAAGACAGTGATGGTAAAACAAAACAACCCAAACCCCTAGAAAGTAATGTTGTCTGTAAGAGATACTGATTTGTGTAATTCAAGTAAGAAAGTTATGAGAAACTGATTTCTTAACTCTATCAGCAGTGTATATATAAGAATTAAGAGCTTTTTGAAAGCCTAATTTGAAGGATTTTATTTTATATCTGCCTTTCAGTTAATGGGTCTAGTCTTCGTTCTACTGTCATGTAAGGCTTTATTAAAAGGAAGACCTCAGCCTGCTTTTAGAAGTGGAGGTGAAACCAGATCTGCCAGTCATGGGCCACAGGGGAATATCCTTCTCTGGTGTGGTTCCAATTTTTATCTGTCTTCCTTCTTAACTTCTAAAGGTTTTTGGGATTTCTCTGCTTCCCATTGTACAAGTTTCTTTTGTTTTGGTCTTCAAGAAAACAGTTTTTATTTCAGCATGACTGCCAATATGAAATAATTTGCCAAACATTCAGCTCGGTCTTGGAGCTCTATTTTCTTTCAAGGAAGGATTTCTTCAAATTTGACTTATGCCCCTGTACCTTCTGTGAACAAGCTAGTCAAAGAGCAAGCTGTCTCCTGCTTCCATGCTTGTTTGTCAGGTGGAGCTCATGCCTGTCATGTTTGGTCTTTGGAGGTCAGACATCTGTTTGTCAAGCAGAAATCAATCTGAAATCAGGAACCTCTACAGCAGTGTGCTGTAGCAGACCTAGTTATTTGCAAAGCCATTTGCTCTTACATTGTATGCAGAGAATACTGTATACAATAAAAACAATACGGGTACTGCAGTGCCAGTTTATGGAATAAGGGGCTTCTAGGCCCTGTTCTTTACCCTTGCTTCTGTTTTATTAGAGGCAGACTTCCTAGAAGCTGCATACTAGTAACTGAGTATAAGCCTTCAAGGGGCGTGAGCCTGTGTGGATTCTGTTTTAAGCAAAAAAGGTAGTGTCTGCTCTCGAGTGTCTGCTTTCAATGAAAAAATACAATGTGTGCTTTCCAGAAGAGGCTGTATTTCCTAACAGAGATGATTTGCCACTTTAAATGCTTATGGAATGATGTAAGTTTTGTATGTTTCTCAGTTACAGTGGCAAATTTATAGGGGTGACATTAACAAATAAATTCAGTAATTGCGAGTATCCTGTTTGCTTTCACTGCGAAAATGTTAGGTAGTAGTCTGAAGATTATCACAGGAGTGTAGTCATTAATGGTGTTATCACCAAATACCAAATGAAAAAACAAATGAAACCAAATGTTAATGATGCCTCTTGGTTTGTCCATACAAAGGAAATATTAGGATTTTTTTTAATCCTTAATGTGGATAGTTTTGTTGGGTGATATTTTCAGTCTTCACTATTTGTGGTGTGTTCCTATAATATCTTTACCTATGATAGTAATATTTTTGATATATATATTCTTTCCAGAAAGTTTATTTAGTCAGGGATCTGTGCTGAAAGAGAAGATTTCTAAAGACTCTTAAACTCAAACACGTCTGATACCAGGGAGCCTGTAATAGCCTTCACCCTCAGTTACAGGCTGTTAGGGATACAGGCCTCATCTCGGATGGATTAGTGGAATAATGACACTGGCCTCTGAGGAAAAACATTCTCAGGAACAAAACTAGTTGTCAGTAAAGTTATTTGGAAGTGCTGATCTCATGCATAGACTGCTTATGGAAAAAAAGATTCCAAACATGTTCTTTAGCATTCCACCCTTATACAAGAAGAGCTTGAATTCTGTTCATTAATGTTCACGATGTCACCTTGAACCATGAATGCAGTGTTTCAGTGGGAGGGAATTTTTATACCAGGTGATATATAATGAAAAGAACTTGGTGTATTAATTTCTGGATCACAGCAAGATTTATCCTATCTTAAATAATAGCTATTGGAAGTAAACAGTTTAGCACACATGAGAACATAATGACTTGAAGACTTAGTTTGTATTTTCCTCTCAGTATCACAGTCTTGACTTTATTGTACTTAGAACTCTCACAGTACAGGGTATTCTCAAATTTGAGTTAAAAATACGTTTTCTGTATTGCTCTTCTATCATTGTGTTAAGGGCCTTAGGAAAGGTAAAGCAAGATTTATGTAAAGATACTTGCTAGGTAAGAATATAGTTCTCACTGTGTTATTTGTTATATATATCAATTATCTAATGCTGTGTATCTTTTACACAATCTCTAGCCAAATATTGGCTATTTCCTTAGGGAAGAATAAGCTGTATAATGTAATATCTTATCTTCTTTGTGATAGTCTCATTTAAAAAAAATAATTCTCCTCCTAATTCCAGAGTCATGCTGAGGGCAAAAAATCTTATGGTAAGGAATATTTGGACCTTACAAGGATAAAAACTAGGAATATTTATCTGCTTCCCTGAACATTATGTTTTCAAGCAATTAGATCTAGAGTCTAATTTATCCTGGATATATGTGTGGACCACATAAGGGCCTGTTAACATGAAAAATAGATTTTTCTTTATGGAGTCAAAAGCTACATACTCTATCATGGAAAAATGTAAATTTTGAAAACACAGTCAACACACTATTATTAACAGGGGAAAATAAATGGGAGTGTACTAACATTGGAAGTTTTCAAAACCTTTAATGTTGATAGTTTTTGTGTTCTCTTCTTGTTTACTAACTGGCTTGGTCCTGCCCCATGCATACAGTCTGTGTTACCAACTGTCATATATGTCTAGACCTTATTCCTTGAAGCAGAGATTTTCAAGTACGCACAAGTATAATTTTCCCTGTTTCTACACCTTTTCAGTGAACTTCACGTAATAGTTCTGAAGAAACTTGAACTGGACACGTGATGATCAGTATGTGTGGTGTTATACATACTGGTCCTTAAGTAAGCCTGATGAAGTTCAAAACATGAATTTAAAAGTTTAGAGATAATTGTAAGTATCTAAATAGGGAGAGATAAGACATATTAATTCATAAAACTTCGAAGTCAAGTAAATTTGTTCTGAGGGTTGCTTTAGGCAGTCTTTGTCATGCCTTGCAAATCATAAAATATCTCTCTGCTCTGCTCCCCCCCAACTTGTTTCTACTACAGTATTTATGAAACTATTGCTAAACTCATAGTTGTGAATGAATAGGTAAGGTTTTATAAAAAATACTTTCATTGTACTGCACTGATGAAAATTCTCAGCCAAAATTTTAAATTAATTAATTAGAATTAATTGTAGCAGTAGGGAGCATGTTCTTCAATCGAATGTTTGCATCTTTCAAAATATAAATAATCTGAAAGCAATTAGTTACTCAGTTCAAAGCTCAAACAAAATTAGGTAAACATTTTGGGTAAGTTGTGGTTGTATAGAAACAAAGCTAAGTTGGTAAATTTCTTAATGTTTTCATTCAGCAAACACTGGCCATGTGAAATGAGCAGGCTGTAAATCTTCGTGAGGGGTTAACTTTGGACTTACCATAATAAACCGTATCCTTTTTAATTTTTTCCTTTTTTTTTTTTTTCCCCTTAAATGAGCTATTACCAGCTTCTACAATCAAGAGAACATTTTGTGTGACCTAAACTCCATGCTTTCACTGATCTCAGTTTGAATATTCTGGAGCCACACAGCCCAGAATTGCTGCAGTGGTAGGTGGAGCTCTAACAAATTCCACAACAGTTGAAGTTGGCTCAGAGCAGGGGTAGATACCCAACTTTGAAGACTGCAGCAGGTTGACAAGAAGTACCATGACCTTGTTCTTTTTGCTGGCAGCGACCGTGTACTTTTATGATGACTTGCCTAGTCACACCATAATAACTGGATGGAATTTTCATGCTTTTGCTTTCCTACCAAATCAGTTATGAACAGAGGAAAACAAACTGGAAAGATATGGATGATCGTGTATGCAACGAAACATGAAAGGCCTAGACACTGAGGTTTTTTTAATTAGTTTGTTTACATCTACCTATAGCACTTCCAATTACAAACTACATTGTCTCGTCTTTATTGCAGGGATATTACAATTCCCTAGCTCATCAGAATATTTCAAAGATAAGTTTAAAAATGGATGCTATGAGTCAGCTGTTAGGTCACGATGGAGATGCAAGCATTTCTGAGAAAATAACTTCATTTAAATGTAGTTAAGTAGTTGATACACTTTCATAAAATTTAGACAGGTTAATCTCATGTTGCTTTTTCCCCTGCCCTGTCCCACATTCTTTCCTCTCTCAAGTTGGAAAAATGGCTGTTAGAAAGAGACAATAAAAAAGAAAACTCTTTGCCCATAGGTAACTTTTTTTTTCCTTGCTGTTCCTGATGGGTAGCATGTCAGGGTTCAGAAATGGAAGGGCAATTCTAAATGCAAAGTCTCGGAGTTTGCCGTTGTCCAGTAGTGATAGGTATAGCAGGCACTCTGGGAAAAAGTTCTGTATGCACTTTTCTAGATCTGATGATGGAGAAAACACCCTTTAGCAATCTTGTTCCAGTGTCAGCATTCTCTGACAGTGGTACAAATTCTGGTAACAAAAGTACCAGGTATACTTATGGGCCCATCCTTCATGGAAGGTGTCTCTGCGGTTTTTACTCTTCTTCCCCGCTCCCCCCCTTTTTCTTCTCCTCCAGACTCTGAGCAGTATGTACCTTCACTTCTGGTGTGTGACTGAAACTGCAGGTTCCTTTTACGGACCATCAATGCATAAGGAAATTCCCAAACTGTCTCATGGTCAGCATAATGGTTGTGCATGTATTTGAAGGTACTGGTGCTGGTCATCTTGAGGAAGCTCTGAGCTGTTCATTAGATGTTTGGTGCTCCCAAAGTATTCAAGTATCTGCCCTGTGCACTCTGGCAGTTTTTATTTGTCTGCATAGCAAGAAGCACAAAGACGAACATAGAAGCACGAAGCAGCACATAGCATTAGCACAAAGGCGAGGCACATCATCTTGAAGTATGTACAGAAAAATTCCAAGGATACGAGAAATATTCTAAGATACAAAATGGATGCCAGACGTCTCTGGCAGTTTGTGTTTTTCCTCCTCCGCACATAAGGTTCTTGAGACAATGAGACCTGGATTAATGGTAGTTCAGAGGACACAGGCTTTGGAATCACCTTTTCCCTGTGCTGCCAGGTCGGGCTTGCTGTGATAATTGAACCGAATTGTCCTAGGCTGTAATCTCAGATACTTGTCTACTTACTTGCTTTTATCTCCCTGCTCATCTTGCTTCACCAAGCACTTCAGGGATTAGGAGTCTCATGATAATAAAACTAGCTGCTTTGGCTGGACTTGGAGGAGAAACTTATTTGGTATTTGGAGTAAGCAGGGAGAGAACAGGCTTCACCTTTATACATGAGAGATCACTAATAATGGGTCTGCATTGGTGTAACTTGTTTCTGTCGTACTCCTTTTCAAGTGATCCTTGTCTTGCAGAATATGTGACCTGCTATTAGTTCCTTTAGGTTGAGAGAAGGCATCTGAAATTCATTCAGCCATTTTTGTTGCATGGTTTTATACTTCTGGCCGTGCATAGGCTGTTTTCATTACAAATGTGATCCGGTGTCACCTGCACTTTTAACGAATATCTGGCTAATTAGCTTGTAGCAGAGACTGGGATAGCTCAAGATTACAGCCTTTCTGATTTTATTTTCTGAATTTGAGTAATTTCTCTTACTGACACAGGTTGGAAGATCTGTAGTCAGTTCTGGTTTCTCAAAAATCAAAATCCAGTGGTCAGATACGGAGTTTTTTGAACAATAAGTTTGAGGCCAGAGCATTTTTCTTGGGAGTTACTTGACCTTATGTTGGGCACATGTACTTACTAATGAATGTTGTTGTTTCCTGCAGTTCCTAAACCTTAGCCTTAAACACAACAAATTGCTTTCATCCCATATCAGTCATATGAAAACTTGCTATGCTTACATGCAGCGAATGTGTAAAAAGGGCTGCTTTTTTCTGTTCTTGGTCACCATTCCTTTTACACGTACTGCTGTCACTGGTGTCTCGGTTCAGGCTACAGTATTTAGCTCTGCCACTTGTAGATGCAGGAATCCTTTTTCTGAAATACCTGGATGACCTAGAGCTCTGTCAATAAATTAGTTTCTTGAGGGTTCCTTCCCAAATCCACTGTTCACGTACTGACAGCCAATGTGTTTATGAGTTACTGAGTCTTGTGATGAATGTCTTCGGGAACAACATGAGCTTTGCACGTCCTAGGTCCCAGCAGTGCTCTTACAGACTTCTTGAATAAATAGGGTAGAATAGAACAAAGATGTTGACTAGCCCCTGCTACAGTCAGTTTTCAGCTTGGTATTCCAGTTGGTGTTTGTCACGTTTGTTTGCTACAAAAAAGGGGATACTGAATAATTAGATGTTTGCCAAAGTGGCAGAATGCCTCCTTTCTTTTCTCAGGACATTTTTTTGCTTCTGCTGTATTCAGAACAGCCTAAAAAATATTGGATAGGTCTTTCATAATCACAGTTCATTCTGCAAGTATGAGAATGTTATCAGCCCTGTTTTTTTAAAAACAATATTGTTCCAACTCTGACTTAACACCTTCTGGCTTAATTGTTTACTTACTGGGCAGTGCTGTTAGCCTGTTCCTTTGCAACTGCAGTGAAGCTTGTAGAAAGTAGATAATTCAAATAGGAAAAAGTGTTTTCAAAATAAAAAAAAAACACTCACAAATTGTGTGTAGATGAATATATGTGTTTGAGCCAAAAGGCTGGCATTTTTCTGTGGTATTTCAGTTTGTTGCAGGTCAGTGTGTTTCAGTACAGTGTTAATTTTTCTCTCTATCTTGAAATTTAAGAGCCTAATTTGTATTTGTCTTTCAATTAGCAATTTATCATTTTGCTCTGACTAGTACTACTTTTCTAATGGTTAGTTGCTTTAAAGCCGCTATGACAATAAACATAAAATAGTTCTTTGCATTACTGTCAGAATGATCTGTGTGCCATTAACTTCCAGCTACGGTTCCTCATAGCTGATAGCCAAGCTAGGTAGAAGACAGTGGGATCAGTGTACTCTAAGCTCATAAGTATAGACATTTTTTACATGTCTTTCTAGAACGACAAAATGGTGAAGAAATCAACTCCAAATTACTTTCATCAAGTTGTTTCAGAATTCTCCTTGAACCAATTAGCCACTTTGTTGTCCTTCCCCAGCAGGGTTTGACACTGTAGAGGAAGGGCTGCGTGCTTGGAACGCTTACAGAGCCATTCTTGGCTACCTCCTCTAGTCTAAGCCATTTGTTGCTTGGCTCTTTTCAGCCTTTATGAGCCCAAGCTACTGCAGAGTAGTGGAAATGTATCAGAGAACGTGTATGCAGCAGTGAAGAACTACCTGGACTGCTGAGTCTCTTCCCTCTAACAGGCACAAATGATACTGTCTCTGTTTCAGAAAAATTTAAACAGGGTGGAGTAACTCATCAACTTCTGTGCTTTAGGTGTTTCAGCTATGAAATTCAGGAGACTGATACTTCAGTGTTGTTTCCTGAATGTAGTTAAAATTCCTTATGCTTCTTGTCGAAGGAGAGCGTTACCTTGCCGGTCATCTCTGGGGCAAAGGGGTGCTATGGATCACGCTTTTCAGATAACTGTTCACCCCATGATGAATGACGTTCCTTGAGTTGTCAGCGAGGACCTGTAACCTGTTGTCTGTGGTTCTTTTGTGTTACCAACTTACTGGCTTTAGAATAATATAAGTGTGAGTCATGTCTATTTTGGCCTTTATACCTTTTATAGGATTTTTTTGAGGAGGCAAAAAGCATACGTGCCAGTCTCCTTAGTTAGTAATTCAAAGTGCATGAAGTATGTGCGCACCTACAGGTAGGACCTGTGTTGAGTGTGACATGGAATTACTCTGGGTTTAGACCCACAGCCAAGTTGCAGCCCATCAGTTGATTGTGGTAGCCAATGGTGTGCATAACTCTGTCTTGAACTTACACAAAGCAGTTTGGGGTTGAGTATGAACTGGTCTGTATTTGTTGTAAGGAAGGTTCATGTACATGGGTATGGATTATGAATCAGTTGAAGCATGATAGACTGAGCAAAAATAGTATTTAAGTTCAGTGATTCTTACTCTGTTAAACAGTGTCCCAAATGACTGGATATGAGGACAGAATGTTGGGTAAACTGTTTCACGAAAAGAAAAATGTTGCTGCTTATAGTGTCTGTTGACTAAAAGATTGCTTTTAAAAATTGATGAATTAATTACTTGTTTCTCTTTTTTTAAGTATGTATAGAAAATATGATTCGACTAGAATAAAAGCAGAGGAAGAAGTCTTTTCAAGTAAGAGATGCTTAGAATGGTTCTATGAATATGCAGGTAAGGGTGAAATGCAAATTTCCTCCTAATAACAATTTAATCTGCATTGGAATATAAAAATTGCATTAACTGAGCTTTTCCAAGACTAAATATAGAAGCTTTTTTGTAGAAGTTTTAAAGGAGCTTTTCTTATGTTCTGTGTAGAGTGAAGTTGACAAGGGACAATTTTGTCTTTGTGTCTATTCCATAAAAAGAATACAGAAGGTGTGTAATTTAAAATATTTTGGAACATGTATACTTTAAGATTCAAGCCTATAGTTAAAGCTATACTTCCGTCCAAAATATTGTTACCTCTCTGTCTTTAAAAGTTCTGTCATTTGCCATGTTAGTGCTGAATAGTACAGAATTATGCTTCAGGAGAAGCGTGTCTTTAAAAAAAACCAAACAACAAAAACAACAACAACAAAAAAAACCACAGCAGAAAACTTGGGGGAGGTAGTAACATTAGTTTTGTTCGTGATGAACCTGGTTCTTATGGTTTCAAGCAAAGAAGTGAAAAAATTCAAATATCCTATACTAGTCTTTATGTAGTTTTCCATCAGAAGGTATAGGGAAGGTAGCCAGTATTATTTATTCTTGCCCTTGTGTATGGGAACTTTCTTCAGGCATTACTTCTAGGATTGTTAATCAGGATCTGTGGTCACAAAAGATGATCCTTAATATTGAAGTTGGTTGTTGTATTCATTTTTTTTACACGTGGTTTTCTGAAGGGCAGAACTTGAAGTATGGGGAAAAATGATCTCATGACTGTAAAGACCAAAAGGAAATTAAATAGGTGATTGACAAAGAAAATAAGGTCATCTTGCAGATTTATGATGCTGTCTTGGATAACGCTGCTCACAGGTGGTTCTATTTTGTCTGCTTCTTACGCATAATAGAGTGACTTAATTTGGTGTCATAAAATATTTTTTTTCTTCTAATAAAATTATATAAATGAAATTAAATACTTTGAGATCTCACTTGTCTGTGGCAGTCTGTGAGAGGAGATTCAGACAAATTCAAACCAAATCTAACCTGTTAGATTCTCTGCCTTTATGACCCGCTTGATTTATTTTTTTACTCTAGCAACAGGGATAACTCATTTTTGCCAAGACTTATATGGAAAAAAGGGATGAAAGGAAGGCTGTATATGAAAGAACTTTTGGCTTTCCATTGGATGCATACACCAAGATAAGACAGAGAAAAGTGGAGAGTATGGTTCTGCTTACAGTATTGAGGAACATTCTAAAAAATGAATTCAAAGAATAATCTCTTTTGTGTTCTTGCTTCATAAGTCTTCTCCTTTATATATGCAGACAGTTGACACTGCATTTGTTTTTTTTCCTAGTATGCCTTTACATTACAGAGTGAGTCTTTTTAAAGACTGTTGTGTACACTCAGAACTGTGAGAGGATGTCATGGGAAGATGGGAAAAGATATAATTAAACCTTGTTATTTCTATAATAGGTCACCTAATAGTAAAACATAGACTGATCTTCCCATTATAAAACCTCTTTTTCTTGCACATGTGATCTTTATATTGGATGAAAGTAGGCATTTTAGCCTCTAATGTTTTTTTTTTTCCCCAAATGAGCCCTTTTAAACATGAGTAAAATAATTCCAACAAAATAGTCCAAATACTTAAAAAGTACTTAAAAAGATAGAATTGCACAGTACAATTCTTAATGCCGATAGAGTATTGAAGAAGTTACAAACATCTTGATCTAACAGCATGTTTTAATAATAGTGTGTTTTAATAGCATCTATGTTTTGAATCTTTCTTTCCTTTAAGTCAGCAAAGAAATAGCTGTAATTAATCTCTTCCTTCCCCCTGCAGTTACTAAAATTCAGATTGTGGCCATGTGTGGCCATGGTATAGCAATATGAATAAAAAGGAGCATAGGATTTTTGTTTTAGGCTCTCTTTTGTAGATAACATTATATACAGATAGTATGTGAGACAATAAGGAATGAGATTCTGGGAATGATAACATCCTGTTCCCTGTATAGCTATGCATCACATTTTTATGTGATTTTATTTTATGATAACAGTAGAGATTCAAGCCAAGAAATTAGTTTCACTAACTGTCATCCACTCATTTAACCATGGTAATATTGCTTGGATGTTCTGCTAGTCTTAAGTACATTCTTAAAGATCTTACTAATTTATGCTTCCAAGATTATATCAGTAAATGGGTAGAATAAAGGATATTGTCAGGAATGATAAGTTGTTTTACAGTTTTTCTGTCTCTGTTTCCAAAGGTGAGATAGAGATTTAAGTGTATCCAGATCTAATAGTAAGTGTGGAAATACTGATTGCATGTCAGAACAAACAAAAACAAACTGTGTGGAAGTTCAGGTGGTACTGTGTGATTGCATTTGTTTTATGCTGTAAAGGTCAGACTGTTTTAATTTTCAGAGATAAGTAAAATGCATTTTGTTTGCAGGCACTGATGACATTGTAGGGCCAGAAGGTATGGAGAAATTTTGTGAAGACATTGGAGTTGAACCAGAAAATGTAAGTTCGAAGTCCATTCCAAAGATGCCTAATCTGTTATAATGTACATGCGCCAGTCTTGTATCTCTTGTTTTTCATCAAGAATTAAAAAATTCTTGGGAGTTTTTAAAAAAGATTAGGGAAATATAAGCCAGGGAGGTTTATATACACATTTGGAAACAACGTGCTTTTATTTTAAACCGCAAACTGTCAACCTGTAAAAACTCAATTTGTCTTTGCGGCCACCTATTCTCTTTCACTTCCCCTCCCGCCCCCCTAAATAAAATAGAAGCTGATGATTGTCTTTTCTGAAACAATGAAATAACACTGGAGATTTAATGTAGCAACTACATTAGTAGTAAAAAAAAAACATAGTAATGTTTTTCTTTGGGTTTTCTAGGAGAGAAAATTTCAGATATCACGAGCAATATTAGCACTCCTATTATGCCATTTCAAAACACAAATAAGGAATATATAATGACATATATGTTTTATATATATGTATATATAGAAGTAAATAAAATTTTAAAAAGGAATAGTTGTGCCTTTTGCAGGCTTTTTTCTAGTGCCTAATTTTTCCTCATTAAATGTATATGCAAGTCCCGCCTCTTGCAGGATTCATAAAGCATCATCTCTGACTAAGCAACATGAGAATTATGGTTTTGAAATATTTACTGGAAATAAAAGATATAATTTGCTAATTTTGGAGTTTATTAGTATAATAAACCCTTGAGATTTATGCAGACATTTGGGTATATAAGTAGGTATTCTCATTTTGCATTAAAAACCATATAGAGCTGCACTAACATTAGCTAGGTAATGGCTAAGTTGCAAATTTAAAAGACTTGATTTTTTTTTTTCTTCTAGTCTGCAGGGTCAGTTGTCCTGCAAATTTTCCCACGTATATATCAAAAGTGGTTTCTTAAGTTCCTGAATAAGATGGTAATCTCATGGTATCACTTCATCTAAATTCTTTGTTGCTTTAGTCTTCTGTGTGAGATGTGAAAAGGACTCTTGTTTCTTTTTGGACAAAACTGAAGTATTTATGTATCAGCCTCTGTTCTGATGCGTGTTAATGTTAGTTCACCGAGCTTTACTTAACATCTACTTGAATTGTACTGCATGTTCAGACCTGCAAAATTAGATAGGCTGAGGTAACCTGGGGTAGCTGGATTCAGGTGGGATCGTTATTAGCTTTAGAATAATTGGATTTCACAGAGCTCATGGATTGCAACTGATGTTCATCTAGATGAGAATTTAACAAATGTCAAATGTAACTTGTCATCAAATTGGTACTTAAATTTTGTAGTTGTTTTGGGAAATCTTTTCTATAGCTGTAGCACCAGCTCATCTTTGTCACTGCACTGCTCACTAAGATGACTGTGCGTGCTCCCTTGAATTAAGGTGGCTAGTGGTAACTTGTGTGGATGCTCACTCTGTATCTTTGCACTGTTACCTTCTCTGTTGGGTAATCATCCTATCTGGGGTACCCTATCTGGGGTATGTGTAGGTTTGTCATTGAGGTTTTTTAACTTCTGAAATAGTGTAGCAAAGATCTGAACATCCCATTTAGGTGAGTAAAGCATTTGTAGCCTACTAAACGGTAATTTGAAAAAGGTGTGGATTTTTTTGTTAATTCTTTTCAGTCTTCCATTTTTTTTTTTCATTTTAAAACAGGTGGTTATGCTTGTACTAGCATGGAAGTTGGATGCACAAAACATGGGCTACTTTACATTACAGGAATGGTTAAAAGGAATGACATCACTACAGTAAGTACTTTGAAAAACCTCCTAAGTATGTTATAGTAAACCCTTTTTTTTTTTTTTTTAGAAAAAAAATACAATTTGTTTTGACTCATATCACCTAGAGCAGAGAGCTCTACTGTGGAGTGGAAGCCATACATTTTTGATCCTATTGTTGGTGATATGGCCACTTAGACAACTTGAAACCTGACAGCTGCACATTTAAATCCAGTAGGATTATAATGTCTGCAGTCTGAAGAAAACAGAAGTGTCATGAGGTTTGACATTTGTTTCTGATCCCAGGGGCATCTTTGTCACTGTATTGGACCTATCTATTAGATATTGGTATGTTGTTAAAGCATGTGTAGTTTAAAATGCTAAATAACACAAACCCTTTCTGTGACTCTGCAGTGTCCTGTTCTTTCCAAGATTTGCTTTCTCCATTTGAGAGCTTATCTTCATGGCATAATTAACATAACTGTAGTTGAATAATCATATGTTTCATAGAGAGTTGGAGAAAGAACTGTGTTTTGACCTACCTTCCAGAAGAGAATCCCTAAAACTGTGTAGGAAGTCCTATAGTTACAGCAAAACTATAGAAGTATTGTTTCACTGCTGTGGTTTGCTCGTTGTTTGCCATGTGTTGGCAAGCTCTCATGTAATTTAATCTGTTGGAGAGTGCATTTTCTACAAAGCCAAACAAATTTTTATCGGAATACCAGTGTAAGACTTCGCTATTTTATCTAAATCTGTTTCACACTGTGGGTTTGATCAAGGCATTTTATGCAAACTCATAAACATGTCTTTGTACAGAGTGATGTATTTTGAACAGATTGGTGGGGATACACGTTAGAGATTTTTTTCTAAAACATCAGACATCTGTGTAAGAATGCAGACTCTGAATTCACTTTGTGCTTTCCTTGTAGATGTGATACTACAGAAAAATTGAGAAATTCTCTGGATTACTTGAGATCTTTATTAAATGAGCCTACCAATTTTAAACTTATTTATAGATATGCATTTGACTTTGCACGGGTAAGTACTGTGGAAGACTAGCATCTGAAATTAAAACTTTACTTTCGTAAGTAATAGTTGAAAGACTGTATACTTCTACGTATGTTTCTCTTAAGATACCACTGAAGATTGCTTCTAACAAATGGAACTGTTTGTGTTCTAAAAAAGTATATGCAAAATGCCAGAACTGGAAAAGAAAAGTAAATAGGATGCTTGATGTTCAGTGGGTTAGTGTTTTGACATGTTTTGTTACCTCTCTGCTTCAAGCTATTTTGTGACTTCAAGGAAATAATTTAGGCCCTATTGTGTTGCGTATTGGAGCTTTGCCACTTCCACTGGCTTTATAATTACCCTGTTTTTTTTTCTTCTTACTGTTTGCATTTTTGTGTATTGTTAATATTTTTGAATATTTAACACAGGAAGGCACTTCAGGCATGTCTGCAGGTGGCAAAAATAACTAATGTGTTAAAAGCTGGATATGATATAATATAAACACTGTTTCAGAAGACTATTGGAAGGTCATTAATGATGTTCCTAGCATTTATTAAACAATATCCTGAAATCAGTCTTCCTACTATAGAACATATATTGATTAAAATTGTGCCTGGTATTGGAACCCATAATATGCATAAGACTATTCCTACTTAAAGGGAGCAATAAAAGAACTTTAATATTCTGAATAAACATTTTGACATAAAATTTGGACATCCGTTTGGCTAATGTAACATAAAATGATCACAGGCAAAACTGCAGCTCAGATTTCAGTGCAGGAGAACCAAAAGCACCAAGAAAATTTGCAGGAAAAAAAGTTACCGTGAGAAAAATAAGAAGAAATTGAACTGATAGCAATTCTGATAGTTAAGTTTGTCATAAGTAACTCAGATTTGTGGTACATCAGTGCTTTCTGCATGTCAGCCTGCAGAGATTCACAGTAGCTCACTTTTAACCAAGGAAACCTACATCTGAATGTGACAGAATGCATGTTATTAGGTAGTATGAGAGGAAAAAAAGAAAAAAAGCCGTATCAACATCTTAATTCCTCCTTTGCTCTGTGCAGAATTATTCTGCCAGTTTTGCTCAATGTAAAATGCAAAGGCTAGAAATAACTAACATTGCTAAAGAAGTTCAAGATACTGATGAAATATTTGGAACAGACTAAAAAATGTTTTGCTAGTAGCAAATGTGTGCCAGCCGATGGCCTGTCAAAAGTGCGTGCAGAAACTTAAGAGGGTAGTGAGTGGAGTTTTTTCAAGAGGTACCAAACTGATGTGACAAACAGCGGTCTTGAAAAAGAATTTAAACGTTGAGACACAGATGCTGTGACATCATCTGACCTCAGATTGTAGAACTGCAAGTTAAAGGCATATCAGCAGGGGAATTGTCAAAATAATATTAGATTAATACAATTACTGAGCTTCTAATACTATGGAGCCAGGGGAAATCTGTAGCAGAATGGCATCCAGTAAGAACAGAAGCAAATGCTGAGAAAGGCTGATATATTTCTCAAGATGCGGCAGATGACATAATTTTTATCAAAATAATTGAGGTGATTGATAGAAAAAAACCTGATGGGAGCAGTTTTGGGATTTGATTCAGAAGATTGTGTAATTTCCATCCTAAGGGTAGTCATTTCAGGGACATGCTCCATGGCAAAAAACACTTGTCTAAGCTTCTGAAGTTTTAAGAGAGAATTTTTGAAAGTGTCTGTAGTGATTTGGTATTTAGAGTTGGTTTGTCAATAAAGACTAGTACTGTTGAGGTTCTACTCTGCATGCACAATTTAAGTCAGCATGGATTTGAAGAAATTATTTAAAACACCATATGTTGGTATTAAGCACAAAGACATTCCTTGCTCCGTTTGTCAATTGCCAAGTTTGAGAACATACAGATGCATGTATTTCATGGCTTAAATAGGTCTTCATGTGAAATACTGGGGAAAAATAATCTCAGAAAGCCTTGTTTATCATCGATGTAAAACAAATACTGAAATTTATCAGAGTTTGTCAATATATTTTTTTCCACTATATCCAAGAAAGAGAATGTAAGTGTCTGGAATGTATGTTAAGAATGAATTTGGAGCACCTGTCATGGCAGATGCGCCATTAGGCAGTTGGCGGTGGGTATGAAGGGCTGATCTGAAGAATTTGTTCTGGACAGTAGTTGGAGAGGGATGAATGTAGAAACTTAGCAATGTAAGGCATGTTAAAACAGCATGGCCAAAATAAAGGTAACAGAGCCTGATTTCATTAACACTTGAGTGTGTGGGAAGAATTCAGAGTACAAACAGTATGGAAAATAGACGTATTCTCACAGCAGTATGATTTCTGCTTAAAGGTGTTTGTGATAGAGGTGTAAATGGGCTTTGGAAAGAGGATTAGTTTTTAGAAGTGCTTGTTGTTGGAAATAAGTGAAAGAATTGTATGATAATAATACAAAAAACGTCTTTGCAGGTTTGTTTTTTAACTTTATTACATAAACTGAAAAGCTTTGTTCATCCTGGAATTCGCTTTTTTCCTCTAGATCAGATTGAGTGAAGTCCCTCTTGGATTTAGTGACCAGAATGTTAAACAGCTCCTGATGTTTTCAGAGTTGCTGGCCTCCCCACTTTCCTTCCAAAACAAATCTGCATTAAATTCTGTCTACACAATTTTAGAATTGAGGTGTATTTTGCATGAAAAGGGTTTCAAGAAGAGGGGATGACCTTGTGGCTAAGGCATTCGGTTGTTGTCTGAGAACTGGGATCTTGCTCTACCACATCCTTTCTACTTGACAATTCAGTTATGTTTTGAGCTTGTTTTTTTAATGAAAATGTGTGTTCTGTAATATATACAACTGGACTTGTACAGGTGAGGCATAGGGCTCAATTCCTGTTGTCCTGGATAGCTGTCTTGCACAATTCCGTTAGGAACTCTCTGTATCCTGGATATCCCTCTGTCTTTCGTTTAGACTTTGCAGTCTGCAGTCATGAGTACTTACAGAGAGATCAAGGTCTACAGTAGCTAATACAGAACTTTATTTTTTGTGATTGCATTAATTTCTGAATTTGTAGCTATTAAGCAAGGCATAAAAATGGTTTGACATCCCATCTCTCACCAAAATTTGTTTAATTTCAGGACAACAAATGTAGATGGATAAACTACTTAAATAACAAAATGGAATCTCACATGTACACACGTTACTTTTAAGATGTGCAGAAATTGCATTATCAAATAGATTAACTTCCCCAGGGATTAGATGTAATGAATCTGCTGGGTAGAGATGATGCTGCTTTTTCTTAGAAACAAAAAAATTGCCCCCTAAGCCTTATTGTTACATTGAAGTAAAACTGGGACAGTTCTGAGAGGGGTCTCCATGTGCTAGTGTATTATGTTCCTTCTGCTCATTTCATAATTAATTTAATCTGAATTAAATCATGTAATCAGTAGAATAACAGAACAAAGAACCTCCTTAGCTCACTCCTGCATAGTCAGTGTTACTTGATAGCTCCTTAACTGCCTACTGGCAGTTCATGTAGTTGTAATAATACCGCAGGAAATATGTGCAACGATACTATTTTGAGACATATGGCTATGCAGAGGCATACGTGCAAACATGGGTATGGGTCTAATGGCCATTGCTTTCTAGAAAGGTCTGAAGTCACAAACAGGAGTGTATGTTGAGTGATGACAGCTTTTTGGGAAAGTCTATAGAAAGCAGCATCTCTGTATAGCGAGCCAGTAGCTATGAGGAAGGAAATTTTCCTAGGTAGTTGTGTTTTTTTTAAAAGCTACTGTTAGATACTGCTATTTATTATTTATTTGTTAATTTATTTTATGTATGGGTGAGCTGTAGTACAAGCAGTACTTGTACTACAAGGGGGGAGGTGAAAAATCCTGAAACCATGCTCTTTTTTCCTTTTTGACCTTTTGCTTTTTATGCAGGAAAAGGACCAGCGCAGCCTAGATATCAATACCGCCAAGTGTATGTTGGGCCTGCTTTTAGGAAAAACATGGTCCCTTTTTCCAGTATTTCACCAGTTTCTAGAGGTATGAAGTTTGAAACAGAATTACATTTTTTTGCATCTGTCTTCTCTAATACTATAACTAGAGGTAGAATGAACAGCTAAGAATTTTTTGTTCGGATTTAGAATATATTAACCCCCAAAGCAGCACCCGTAACTGGTTATCTTTCTATTTTTCCTTTTCCCCAAATCCCTATGCTGTTACAGTTTATTTAATGCAGGACGAAGTATAGAATGTCTTTGATCTGCTTTTGGACTTTCATTTAATTGCTGTATGTTTGTCCACTAAAAGGTGTCTTAATCAGAAACATGAATTATTCAACGCTAGTTTGACTACTGAGTGGTTTCTTTAATCCTGTTTAGTTTTAGATGGCATACACATTAAAGTAACAATTTATCACAAGGTTTAAATTTTCTGTAAGAAAATCTGAATTTGAGGGACTGGAAAATATATTTTAGTAACTTCTGTTTCTTTCCTTAAGCAGCAATCAAAATACAAAGTTATCAATAAGGACCAATGGTGTAACGTTCTTGAATTCAGCAGAACAATTAACCTTGACCTCAGTAACTATGATGAAGATGGAGCCTGTAAGTACTACCATATGCTGGTGTCCTAAAATAATTTATTTCTTTGAGCTTAGTCATTCAGTGTCCTTTTACAAAATTTTGTAAAATACAGTTATTTGATCTCTCTACAGGGCCAGTGTTGTTGGATGAGTTTGTGGAATGGTATAAAGGAAAACAGATGACATAGGAGTTTAACTATGCACAGCCACTCAAGAGTCACTGTTACCACAGTTATGTCAACCATTAGCCATAAACTGCTATTTGTATCAAAGTGCATGCTGCTTTTCTTGCACTGCATCCCTTTTGCAGGGAACTTTTGATGTTTGCTATTTAACAAGCTAGCTATGCTTGCTGTGTAGCATTGTTCTCTTTGAAGGCTGCTTTGCATTTTGTATTTACACTACGAATTGGTGAACTTGCCAGCGTCTTCACTGTGATTATGTGTATATTGCTGTCTAAATTTTGTATATGTGTATAAAAAAAAAGCTTCACCTAGGGATTATTTCTGCAGAAATGTATTGTAAAAATAATTCTGTGGCATATTTCTAGTCATCACTTACATGTTTGTTGAAACCTTAGTTATTTTGTTTTTCTTTTGGTCTCAAATGTAGCATTTCAGAAAATGAAAGGAACAGACTGCTTGGACATAGTCATGTGAACTATTGTCAATTTTAATGTTACTATTTGAGATGCCAATTTCAGGGGGGGGAGGAGACATGCTGTGACTTTCTTCACCGGAATTCGCCAAACCTGACCTATTGCTTAATAGGAATGAAACATTGGTGTCTTAAAAAAAAATATATATGCACATATAAATATTAAAACACTGTAAGAGTTGTACATGCCACAGATGATTTCCATTTGAAGAAAAAAGTACTGACTTTTTAATGTTAAAACTGCAGTAGTCATTACAGGTACAAATGAACAAATTAAAGTACCTTTTAAAAATGGGTTTTAGACTTTTGTAAATTGCCTTTGGCATACGCCTTTTAATTTTTGGTGTACGAGGAGTGCTTGGTCTCTGTTGCAATCTAGTGAAATTGAAAGCTCTAGCTAAAATGAGTGGTTTGGGGAATAAAGTCTGCTCACCCCTAGCACATAATATAGGTTTTGGTTTTTTGTTTTGTTTGTAACATTAGTCTTTCCCAAGGTCTCTAACTTTGTGTTTCTAAGCAATTAAAAATATGATATTGAGTAGTGAAAACATTACTTTTTCTTTCATGCTGAGGATTGGAATTTCCTAGCAGGATGTCCATTGCAGGCAATGGGCATCTTAAACACCAGCATTAAGTGACAGTACTTTTTAGTACGGACCACTGCCTGTTTCACTCACTTCTTTATCTGTATAGGGCAGTTCTAGTGATTATTTTGGGGAAAATGAGTGAATGGAATGATGTTTAAGTTCAGTAATTTTGTCACGTTGTCTTTGCCTTACCCTCTTTTATTAACTGATGTTACTGTTGATTTTTATAAATAGGTCCTTGAAGTATCCGGTGCTATTAAACTTTGATCCCTAAGGATTTATTAAAATGTTCCATATTGATTCACGGAGCATTTAATAAAAAAGGGACAGTGGATGTTTTGGAATGAAGAGTAACATTACTTTTCTGTAGAAATATTTTACAAGGTATTGGCAGTTTTGCTATTTCTCTAGAATGCAATCCAGGGGAAGGGGGGAGTGAGGCGTTTTAGGTTGAATGTGAAATTTTCAGCTGTATTGAAGGTCCAATTCTGCCATCACTGAAGTCAGGAACAACTGTCACTAACTTGACTACTTTCAGGATTAAGCCTAGTTTAGCAAAAGCACATTAGTTTGCTGCCCTGGACCAGGAGGTTGTAATTGTGGTGCTACAGGTGGTCAATTGTGTTCAAATCTGTTTGTTGTTGGTTTTTGTTTGTCAAACTCAGCCACCAAAGACAAAAATTGTTTGTGAGTGTTTGTGTGTATTTGTATATACATAAATATACAATATGTATGCATATACAAAACCTAGAATTTCATGATGCTAAGAAGAAAATACTACCTTTCCCTGTGAAATATCATGTTTGGGTTTCCATGACACTAAATAGTGCTCTTTAAAGTTAATAATAGTGGTAAAACATACATAGTCATTGCTTTCTCATGTACTAGTACGCATAACCTTAATTCCATGTTTGATGCCAGTTTGCACAAGAAATTAATTCAGTGGAGTGTGGTATTTAATGTTTACAATAAGCCTCTTTCTAAAACAAACATGTTTTATTAAGACTTCTGATGTAAATGTGTATATTGCCATAGTATAACCGTAACGAAATATCAGTGGAGCTGCTGGTTTAGTTCTTAAAAGTATGAACTTAGAAGCAATATAACTCTTTAACAGTAGGCTAAATGGTGGTTGCTAAGATTTTAAGTGAAATACTGTAATTGTTCTCAAATGTTAAGCTAGTTACTGACTCTAGAAAACTGTTTAGCACAAATTGGCATGAATTCTGCAACAAATACAAGGTTAGCATAAAAGGTTTTGTATGTCACAAATGATTCGACTTCCAGTAATGGAAGCAAGAGCCAAAGACACTTTTAATCTATTACTGTTATAGGTATAACTTTCATATAACAGGGTCAACAGAAATCTGTTCAGCTCAACCAGGTGGTCTTTTTTCCAAGTCTTGCTAATGTTTAGCAGAACACAAAATTTAATTAAAAGCAAGGAAAATAGAGTAAAAGAAACCTCAGAAAGTACTCGTGCTGTATAAAGTAAACAAACTCCACTTTTTCTTTGGGTAAAAGTAGTCAGGAGTGATGGAAAGAAAGAATGTGTTTAGAAATGAATCTGTTAGATGATGCAAATTTTTTTTCTTCCACTTGCAAACAGGATGATTCTGTAGTGTTCAACTGGTTTATAAACATGCATCTTTGTAAAATAAACCACAAACTCAATTACAGCTAGTAGACAGCTTTACTGACATAGAGAACAAATGGACTAAAATGGACCTGTGTGGCTTGATAAGCTTCACTGTGCTATCCATCCTTCTGTTTTTGCTATATATGCTGATAAGCAGAGGATCCTAACAATGCCAGCTCTTGTATTTTGGAGAAATTCTGCCTCATTTTTAAATAATTGTGGAAACTTGACTAAGCTACTCAGTTTACCTTGCATTTAGTGCAACTTTGATTGCTTTTTTGTTATGCCATCATATAGTTGATGTAGGGGTTTTGTTTTGTGTGTGGTTTTTTTCTCTTTTGAAAAGTAATACACAGATTATGCTGATGACTTGGACAGGACACTGAGAGGTCATTCTGGCAGAAATGTCACGGGTCTTATGCTGATCTTTCTGGTATACTGTTACTGTCCTTATAGCAGAAACTTGATGATCTGTGTGCAATTCATGCTTGGTATTGGGGAGATGTAAAGTGGAAAGCCAGTTAGTGAAAACAGCATCCAGAGACTATAGCAGTGGACACTAAGTTGGTAGATGACAAACATTTGGAGCTCTTTGGACTTGATGATCTTAAAGGTCTTTTCCAACCTAAATGATTCTGTGATTCTATTAATATTAGTAGTGAAACATTCCACAGATTTAATTCTACAGCAAAATAATATTAAGTATTTAAAATATTAGTATAATTCTGTGTTCCTGTTTTTTCACTTTTTATCTTTTCCAAGGAAAGCAAGCTGAAAAGGATGGAATTTATTGGAATCCTTATGTACTTGAGTTTTCAGTTAAAACCTGTTTAAGGTTGTCTTTAAGCTACAATAAACACTTGGGTTACCTTTGTGTAGCCTTTTCTAACATTTGTAGAGGACTGGAGGCTTCTCCCATTTTACCACAAGTACATGCATTTTATTTCATCACAAATATGCTCACACAATCAAAATTAGTTACAGCTCATTGCTACTTGGTTACGTTCCCAAGTTACTTTTTTGGAGGGCAAGAAATGAACTTCAGTTGTTTTAAGGTTTTCCCAGATTTCTGTTGACCCTTGGTCACAAGTCTAACAAATTGTTTAATACTCTTGAAATTCATATAGACAGCTTTAAAGGTTGGCTTGTGCCCTAGTTTTAATTATAACTGCTAAAATACCTCTTTCTACGCCTTATATTTTGTCCTTTCATATTGCTGTAAAAGTGTATAGAATCCATCCACCAACTAGTTTATTGTCTGTAATTGAGACCAAAACTTGGCTTGATATTTTTTTGTTTTCATTTTTTAGATATTTCCCCGCCTCTGTGTGTGTGTGTGAGTGTGTGTACATGTGTTGTCACAAAATAGTACCTACTGACACTGCTGTTGCAGGAACAGCAGTTAACCTGTAACTGTGAATGCTTTATGTCTTAGTTATTTGGATATTACATAAATAAGGTGTGCTAAACTCCTGTGACACACAACCTGACAAAAATACTGTTACACCACCTAACATGAGTTCATCTGGTTGATTTTTAGGTCTTTTGCTGGTGTTGATGTAAAACAGCATCCCACAAATAAACAGTACTTGTGTTGGTTTCAGCAACTGACTTCAGATTTTTCTGTGATTCGTACGTTAGAAATTCTCATATCTGAACAAGCATCACGTCAGCTGGCAACCTTTGTCATTTAGTAGCAGAGAACTTGTATGTACAATCTTGTCATCCTTATTTCTAATAGTAAGGCAAATCGGTATTTAAAACTTTGTTGGAAAAAGGTATGTTTCAAACAGAGCGTGTGGGTGTAAAATAGTACTGTAATACCAAAAGTTTCTAACAAAAAGAGTCAATTTGAGCAGGAATTTTTTTTAAGACAAAATTAAGATACATGATCATTACCTGCTCATCTCAAAATAGGCTTTTGGCCCATGAGGTCCTCGTAGAAAAGCTGTTGATGTATGGGCTGGATGAGCAGATAGTGAGGTAGACTGAAAAATGTCTGAATGGCAGGGCCTAGTGGGTGGTGGTCAGCAGGTCAAAGTCTACTTGGAGGCCAGTGGCTAGCAGTGTATCCTGGGGTCAATGCTGGATCCAGTCCTGTTCAACATCTTCATTAATGACCTGGATGATGGGGCAGAGTGTACCCTCAGCAAGTTTGCTGATGACACCAAACTGGGAGGAGTGGCTGATACACCAGAGGGTTCTGCTGCCATCCAGAGGTACCTCAACAGGATGGAGAAATGGGATGACAGGAACTTCATAAACAAGGAGAAGGGCAAAGTCCTGCACCTATGTAGGAACAACACCAGACACCAGTATATGCTAGGGGCCACCCAGCTGGAAAGCAGCTTGGCAGAAAAGGGACTAGAGTTCCTGGTAGACACAAAGATAAGCCAGCAATGTGCTCTTGCTGCAAAGGCGGCTAATGGTATCCTGGTCTGTGTTTTAGATAAAATATTGTCAGCAGGTCAAGGGAGATGATCCTTCCCTTCTGCTCAGCACTTGGTGAGGCCACACCTGGAGTCCTGTGTCCTCTTCTGGCTCCCCAGTACCAGAGACACTCAGACATCATGGAGAGAGTCCAGCAAAGGGCCATGAAGATGATGAAGGCACTGGAGCTTCTGTCCTGTGAGAAAAGGCTGAGAGACCTGGGACTGTTTAGCCTGGAGAAGAGGAGGTGTTGGTGGGTGGATCTTCCTAACGTATGTAAATATCTGAAGGGAGGGTGTAAAGAAGATAGACTAGGCTCTTTTCAGCAATGCCCAGTGACAGGACCAGAGGTAGTTGGGCACAAAGTGAAACACCAAAGGTGGCACCATCTGAACATTAGGAAGCACTTTTTACTGTGAGGGTTACTGAGCACTGGCACAGGTTACCCAGGAAGGTGATGAAGTCGCCATCCTTGGAGATACTCAAAAGCCATCTGGACATGGCATGGGCAGCTGGTTGTAGGTGGCCCTGCTTGAGCAGGGGAGTTGGACCAGGTGATCTCCAGAGCTGCCTTCCAACCTCAACCCTTCAGTGATTCTGTCATTTCTAAAAGCATATGCTAAAGAAAATTCTCAAAGTTACTCAGATGTAATGCTGGAAGACAAGACCAGTCTAATAGTATTTAAATGTGATATTTTGATCTGAGGATCTGTCCATGACCTTAAAAACTTGTGTTATTCTTACTCTTTAGAAGAGTTCAATTATTTGACTTGTAAGGAGCTGTCACACTGATCTTTTTAAAGCAAAGGTGATATTATCTAAGCACAGCAGTAGAAAAGCTGCTAGCAATAAGACATGAAAATTACAGCCTAAATGTCCATAGTACATTCACAATTTTATTTTTTATAGGAGCCATTAGTTAATCTTACTTTTTTGTATTGCTTGCAGAGTTACAAATCTGCGTTTGAATAGGAAACAGACTTAGAAGCTGGCAGAGAGAATAAAGAACACATGTAAGAGATTTCACAAGAATTTTTTAAAAATATTTTGCAGTATTTGAACTACCAGTCCTAAGGCTCTTGACTTAAAATGTTATTTGAAGTTGACTGTAATTTACATTACAATTAGAATATTGTAAGGTAGAGCCTATTCTAGAGAAGCAGTTCTTCATTATGTTCCTGTTGATGATGAAGGCTGGGATTGCCTTCACCAGTTCTCAGAATGTAGCCTGCTGCTTGTATTTACTAGAGGGGGTGAGTCAGTGTCTTCTGCACCATGAAAACTTTAATAGTACTATCCAAATAGTTTCTGATGTTAATTATATGTAGGGTAAATGTGAATGTCTTTTCTTTATAGTCAAGGGTTATTTTCCAGCCCAGTTATCAGTGTACTCTGGAATGATTCAAATGCTTTGTACCTACAGCAAGCAATTTGATAATTATCAAAGTGTCATAAATATGTGTTTGAAAATGAGAGCTTTGTTTCATTCTGATTACTGTATCTGAAGTTCTCAATCTTAAGGCTTGAGTATTTTTTCTTATACTGATTCAGTGTACGAGGGGTACTATGTTCTGTCAGTCCCTGAGCTCAGCATGCCATTGCCCTGTGAGAAGGGTGTGCCCAGGCTGTTACCAACGTTCTCTTGGCTGCCTCCTCAGGCTTCATCCATGACTTCCTACAGCATATGCTCAGCCACCTTTTTTATTGAGCCTAGTCTATGACTTGGTCTGTTTACCCACTGTCAACTGTGATAGTAACATAAGTCTTACCTGAACATGAGTTTTGCTACCTGAACTTACTGATGAAGCCGAAGAAGTTTCAACATCCCTAGAGCAGTCGCAGTTATGCCTCTCTGCAACTGCAGCTTCTAAGCAGGGGTGGGGAAAAAAGGCGGTGTCTGTATAAGGTACACTTACACCCCTATAAATGCATCTGGTTTGGTACTAGTATAGGCATTCTAGAAAATTCTCAGTGACCAAACTAGCTAAACTTGTAAAGTTTTTTAGTATGAATAAGATAAAGTGGATTGATATCAGCTGAAATTTAAAGAGTGGATAAATTCTCAGAGGCAGTCAGTGAGTCGAGGACTGTGTAGCTATGGTATACAGAAGGGCATGGAGAAATAGGGTGGGTGGAGAGGAGCAAAGTATGAAGACTACTGCTTGGAAACTACAGAAGATATAAAAGGTTTTGTATTAACTGTAAGAGCAATCGCTAATGAAGTGGAGAACTAATATGAAGGAGAAGCAGCTGGGCGCTTGGGTTTGAATGAAAAAGTGATAATAAGAGTGTCTGGAGTGATCAGTAGCAAAGGAAAGGTGCAATGTTAGGCAGAAATCTGAAGGTAAGTTTGAGACAGAACATCAAAAATGATCTGACAGTAGAATGAAATACTCTGCCACATGTTAAAACTCCCTTGATGAAGGAGCAGATTTATTTTCTCCGATGAGAACAGCAGATAACCTTTTTCTGTAACTTTATGGCATAAAGGGAGGCATAGTACACTACTTGTGAGAAGCTGAGAGTTTTCTGTCCACATCACCATGGCAGCATTCCCATGATCAGAAAATAATTTTCCAATATATATTTCGTTGAACTGTAGCAGAAGCGAATGACAAAACACTGCTGTGTATGAGACATCAATGGAGCCGCTCACTTTTTTTTTCGCCCCCCCATGATCCATGGAATTGGCTTGCTTATGTAGTTAGATTTCTTAACTTGTTAGCAGCTGCTACAGCCAAAAGCTGTCAGAGCTTGGAGAGGTCTGTCAACACAGTGTTTGAAGACTCATACATACCATAAAGGGCAAGCCTGCACTTTTTTATGTATTCCATGTTTAAAGTTGCCTTGGCCACAAGTAACTCCTGTGTGTAATGAACTTTGCTTGAAAGTTGGTTATAGGTGCTAAGAAGAGGGCTGGTGGTAAGGAAATACTGTTCTGTTTTCCACTCCTAGTGGCTATGTAGCTCTTCCTATGAGGAATCATGCACAAATTACCCAGTTCTTTACTTCTAGACAGCCTCTAAAAACACGGTTGGTTTTTGTCACACACTGTTCTAAGAACAGCAGCCTTAAATTCAATAGAAGCCAAGGCATTATGAGTATTGAGACTATGTGGGGATTAGGAGAGAAAAATTGCAGTAGAACAGGGTATAACACTTAGACATTTGTATAATCAAGGAATGAGTTGCATTGGGAAACATACTTTATTTTTGAGTTATTGTAAGCATTTTTGGGAATGCTGTGATTTTTGCAGATTTGAGTGTGTTGTCATTTAGTTCTTGTCTACTCGGACTGCACGAACAATTCTGGAAAGTTAAGCATGTAAAACTTTTCCTGTGTTTGAAAAACAGAAACCAAAATCAGACCCTTAAACTCATGAATAATTTGATGACAAATTATCAATTTCTTCAGAAGATGATTTTGTCCTTGGTTCCTGAGTGGACTCCTATTGAAGGAATGAAGCCAGTACCTGCTCTTAAAAAAAACTTCTTAGTTATCACTTTAGATATTGTTGAGTACTGGAGCAAAAAAATCTGCCAAGAACTAATTGGAAAGCAAGATGATCTGTGTGAACGACACCAGTTTCATTGCTTGTAATTGAATTACAGTTGTTACTGAGTGCAGTTATTTGCATATACTGTGGTGACCTAAATCAAATCCATGCAACACCTACCTGAAACTGCCATATAATCTCTTCTGAGTTATGCTAGGGATTTTGAGAAAATCAGCCCGAAAAAAAAAAAAACACAAAGCCCAAAGCAAACCAATAGGAGATCAAAGCATAGGTGACTTTGCTGAGTAAATACATAACTGATGATTGTGATGCTAGATGTGTAAAAACAATTATTTCAAAGGAACTCAAGGTGCTAAAGAAAATATTTTCAAAAGATGAAATAATACCAGTACTGGTCTCCTCCAGTTGCTTTTACTTGCCTCTTAAGTTTTATGCAATACTCGTCTCTTCCCCCTCCCCCCCCCTCCCCCAGTTCCAAGTACTTGAAGCAAACAAAAATTATTAGCTTCTGTCAGCATCTCTTTGTTCTTTCCTAGCTTTCTCTTTAAAGATAATTTCAAAGATGTACTGTGCCATTGGACTTGCTCCTCATCTGATGGAATTGAAATGTGTTCCTTCTGTTCTGGAGTTTTTAGTGAATTAATTGTGTCTTCATAACAGAGTTTTCCCAGAGTTGCTGGCCAGCCTCCTGCATTTTCTGGGAATCTGGGTCTGTTCCCCTTTGTGATGACATTCCCTTCAAGGACTAAATCAGTAACACTGTGTATGTTAAAAGGGCCTTGGACCGTATTCAGAGAAAATTTTATCTTATATTTGTTATCTTTTGGCTTAGAAAAAGTTAATATATGTCAAGCTATTGATATTGTAATACAGCAGTTTTGAACTGCTCTTGATTTGCCCCCCTCAGTAATCTGAAGTGGGTATAGGATCCTTTTTTATAGTGAATTACAGTAATAGTAGGTTGTCTTTTTTTTTTAAATTACCCTGCCCATGTCATCACATCTGCAAACTACAGGTGATGTCCCACCAGTAGCTAAATCGCCATAACTGACTTTTCTGCAAGGTTTGAATTCTATTCCATTTCTTTGAGAAAGAAAGGTTTCATTACTGTCTATGTCTTGCCAAGTTAAAAAGCAATTTTTAAAATGTAATTGAATACTGCTTGGACTTCACCTGTCTTTGTAAAAAAACTGGGAATTCAGAGACACTTAATACACGAATTTGGGTTAAAAAGCAGAAGACAATAATATGTACTATTTCCCTGTACAGGCTGAGTCCCACGGGAATACACAGTAATAATGTAATGATAATTTCAGTGTTATATTTATTTTACACAAAGAGAAACAAAACTGCATATCAGAGGCAAATTCTAAGGGAAACTAATATCTTTAGTACCAACAATAATGAGAAAGTGAGTATATATTATTATTTTAACTCAGCAAAAGCTTTATTATCAGTTATAACTACTGAGTAGTTTACTCATCTGAGTATCCTAGAGTTGTTTTTCATAAAATCTATTCTTGTTTTTGTACAAGTAGCATTCTAAACAAAAAATTCATGCTTTCTAGCCTAGATTACCCTTTGGAGTTACGGTGTTTTTAAATTGGATGGATCCAGGCTTTATACATCTCATTAAGTCTAGTTCCATAACTTGGATTTATGAAGTTAAAGACAGATAGGTAGTTGTGCTGGGGGGTGGGGAGGATGACGACCAAAACCAACCCGTGATATTTAACAGTTATTAAAAGCTACACACTTCATTTTAAGACACAATCATTTTTTCACCTACTATGACATAAACACTGTAGGAGCTTAGTATTACACTTTTGTGTCTCAACTATTGAAGTTTGTTCTCCTGCTTTGCAAAATACTAGCAAATCCATCAAATGCTCTTTTCTTAACAAAAAACTGGTGCTGTCCTAAATTGGTGTGACTTTTTTGACTGAGTTGCTCATTTGAATTTTGGAGGTTGGCAGCTGTTGCAGAATTGTTCTCCAGTCCTGTCAAAGTAGCGTCATCCTCCGTCATGCTGGAATCAGTGCTTTTGGAGACTGCATTTCCTGTAGTCTTTTGTGGGAATGAACATGAACTGTATCATGTGTTTTCACTGAAGAAGCCTTGTGGGACTCAGAATGAATCTGCATCGTTATCACTCTGATCCAGTTGGAAATGATCTTCTGTGTTGAAAACTGATTGTGTTTTCCCAGAAGAGTGAAGGTGCAGCAAATCTGCTGTAAGGTTGCAAGACTGCGTTTCTTCGGGCAGACTGCTGTTGCTGGTATCGTGTAATTCTGTGTATCCATCACTGTTTTCCTCATTAAAGCCTCTTTGCATTTTATCTGCACAAGCCTTAGTTGTGTTAACCTGCTTCCCCTGTGGTAGCAAGTCTTTCTCTGTAATAACTGTGTGTTGAGGCAGAGACTGAAGAGATGATTCATTGCTGGAATGCAGTAGCAATGTTTTTTTTTACAATTTCATTCAAAACAGTATCAACGGGAGCAAAAATAAAGTCATTGTTCTCTGATGTACTTGTGTTTCTTCTTAATGTAATGTCACCTTCACCATGATTCTTTTCAGAGGAGTTCCTATCTGTGTGCTCGTCTGTACTTCCCTCTGGTGCATTTTCTTTTTGTTCAGCGGGACTGAAGCTGAGGGAATGCTGTGGCTTAATGGGAAACTGATGCAGCTGCAGTTCAGCCTCTTCAGGACTGTTCTCCCTGTCGTACGTGGGAGAATGTTTTAATGAAAGTAATGTATTACCAAAATCTGTATGTTGATTGTGGCGAGAATTGGAAATACAGTTTTGTACTGTTAACTCTGCATCAGTAAAAGAACCAAACCTATCAGGAACATTTTGACTTGAACTAATTGTGTCTGAATCTGACATGCTTATGTGGTCACTACATTTATCAGCGTAAGGTGATGCTGTTTCAGGCATGATGGTATCTGATTCATAATTAATAGTGGTGTCAAAATATGCATTGTTCTCATCTTCATTTTCCCCAATATGCTGAAGTTCAGGAGCAATGGTTGGAGACTCTGGCAGTCTTGAGAACTTCTCAGTTCTACTGTTCATATTGGCCTCCTCTAGTGATGACTGACAGACTGGCACATTGTCACAAACATGAGGTTGTTCCAGTTCGAAGTCTGCTAAAGAGCTACAGTCACTCACTGTGAATGGAGTCCCTTCATCTGAAGAACTATCGCCAAATATATCTGCTGAAGCATCTTTTTCATTAGTAGGTTCCATTTTACAGCTGTGCTCTGTAAGAGGGGAGTCTTCTATTGTTTGGTAGACACTTCCATTCTCAGTATTTGTATCTCTCTTGCAGCTACTGGATAAAGTAAAATCTCCCACATCACTAGTTATATTTATGTTGTATTTTAGACCAAGTTGTTCATCACAGCTTTGCCTTCCAGGCATAAATTTTGCTGTGCTTATGGGTTCATTATGTGAAATGATACTTTTTCTTTCAAGAGACTCTGATGTAGCCTTTGTGATTTTGGACTGCAGCAGACCAGAGTTGTTGCTTACCTTGCTGTTCCTAGAATCTTGTGCAACTCTATGTGTTTGTGTTGTGGAAAATGGGAAGCCAGTTTCTCCTGTGAAGGATAAATCAAGATCTGAAAAGTCAGTGTGATTGGAGTAAGAGTCAGCATCAGTCTCCTGGGCGTGGGAGGGAATCTGCTCTTTTCTGAATCTTCATTATTTGCATATTTTGAATCTTTCCATAACGAAATGTCGTTACACATTAATTTTCGTGGCGTTACTTCATTGCTGTTCTTGTAATCTATCCCTACAGAAAATAGTCCATTATTATCAACATTTATATTTTCATCATTGCTGATACTAGTTTTGATGTCGGAAAACACTGGTTTTTTCTTCACATTGATCCCATCATTGCTTTGTTTCTGGTACTCTTGTTCCATGTTTGGTGCATGTACACTGCTACCAATGACATTTTCACGCAAAGTAGAAGTTTCTGTAGGAAAAATGCCTGTGTTTCTTGACGAATTCTCATCACAAATGAACAAATTATGCTGCGTATTTGTTGGTTTGCTTGCAGAGCACTCTCTGCTCAAGGTTTCATCTGAAAAAGCTTGATTAGAATAAGTATGTTCTGAACCTGAATTTTTGTTCCTGTGCATGAGTCTCCACAGGCTCACAAGGTAGGGTCTAGCAAAAGCACCCAGACAAAAAGCGCAAACGTACGTAATGAGCAGAGAGAGGCAGACAGCCAACGCAAGGTCTTGCTCTGTTCTTCCTTGTCTAAAAACAGTTTTAGTGTCCCGGGCTTTTCTAACCAAAAATGTTGAAACCCTTTCTTTCACCTGTATATTGTAGATGAGATATTTCTTCTTTGTTGTATTAAAAATACACAAATATACCCCCTCAGCAGTTTTCTCGGCATTGTGTAATACTAAATTATTCATTTTATCCAGTGTCATATGAGGAAGACTGTTACCTTTTGAAATTCTACCTTTAGGTGTCCACCAAGAGACTCCATTACCTGAAATAAAAGAAAATACAAACTAAATCTTTCTTAAAAGTGTAAGATATTTGGTTTGCAGGGTCAAGTTATTTCTATAAGAACATACTCTGACCTATCTGAATTTTAACTATTTATTATAAAATCAGTTTTCCTTTTATCCATCAGTAGTCATTTTACATGGCACCAAGTACCTGTTAAACCACCATATATTCCCCCCCACATTTAAAACACAGTACGTATGGGGTATTTATAGCAGACTTTACAAGAAAAATGGTGTGCGTGAGACAGGAGGTCACTGAAATTATCGAAGTATGTTCTGGGTCATACTAGAAACACCTGCTGATCTCCCTTGTGGAAGGTCCATATTTATAACCAGCTGTCCTCCAGCGTGGCCGTGGTCACTGTGTGCAGCTACGAGCTGTAACTTCGCTAGTTAACTGTCAATGTTTCAACTGCTGTGATTTTCCTGTAGTTACTGCTTTGGCTGCAGCAAAAAGGTTTGAAAACCAAGGATATTTGTATGTACTCAGCAATTGTTTCAGACTTCAGCTAGTGTAGGCCATGGCTGGTTGTTGGCTTTTGGAATACGTTTCAAGGTTGTATATGCACCTCAGCCTCTGGATCTGCTTGTGTTCCCTCTTGAGTTTTGGTGCAATCCAGTGTGCTGATTTTAATCCCCTGATCAGAGTTTCCATGACTTTCCTTATTAATAGAAAAAGCACGTGGCATTTCTGATTGACCCTGTGTATTTTCATTTGGGGATAAAGTGTTCCAAGGGGAAAGCCTTACCACCTCAAAGCGCTATCAGTCCATTAGAGTGAAACCAATTTGCTGTACAGCACATGGCAAATGCACCTTCTGCTCTAAGCTTGGTCTTAGTTTTCCTTCTGCATGAGAAGTCTTAGCTCTGCAGATTGTCACTTGTGTTTCAAGTGCTCTGTATTAATTTTAAATGTTGAATTAATTTCCTAAGTGAACTGTCTGCTACAGTAGCTGTACTTTTTTAGAAAAAAATATGAGTCTTTTTCCTTGCAGATAAACTTCCATTTCATTTTGCTGTAACTGAATACTAGAAACACTATTGTATCCTTCTCAGTTTTCTACACGCCCCAGAAGTGCCAACCCACTATTCAGTCCTTTGTTTACTTTCCAAAGTTAACTGATAAGTTTGCAACGTACTACTTACAATTATGATTATTGAAATGTATTTGTGTGTAATTTGGCATCACTAGTTTAATGTAAGGAAGGAGATGACTTATTTTGGGAAACATGACTTTCAAGTATTCTAACCAGTATACTATTTTCTAATGAAATAATTTGCATGTTAAATTATTATTCAGTTATTTTTAAGCAGTGTCTTTAGAAATCCATTTTTTAAACCAGACTTCTTTGATCATTCTGCATGCATTTGGATTTTAGCAGTGTGTGGACAGAGTCCCTGTTTTACATACCCCTTGTGTTGTCCAAGTCACAGTTTAGCACCGATGTCTTCCCCGTTGGGATTACAGCCCATTTGAGCAAAACACTGTTGCTGCAGTTTAAATGGAAACTTGAAAGATACAGCAGAGGTTTCTGTGAGTTGTTGGCAGTTTTATTGTATGAAATGCTCCATTTTTTCCTTGTGGAGTCAAACAGAAAATGAAATAAATGTTTGAATGCATTTTGGCTGCAGTTAAATATCCAGGCATCATTTGACGAATCCACTTCAAGTTGAAAGAAGTTCAAACTGATTAATATCTGTGGTAGAGGGGTTGTCAGAGCATTTTCACGGAGATCCACAGCCTATTTGGAAATAATTCAGAATATATTTGATAAACCTTACAATGGAATCCTAATTGCAATATCAACCGTAACATTTATTTTAGTATGCAAGCACTTTTCCAGTTATGGGAATAATACATCTGATTAGGATTTCAAGAACATTGTTCTAAGCTTTTTAATTTAGATGAAAAGTTTAAATTTTGGTATATTTAGAATTTTCCCATTGTAGACTACCTCTGTGTGAATGGGAAGCCACAGGGCTGTCACTGGAAGGGATGGAGGTAGAAAAGGAAGTGTGTGTGTTTAAGCCAGTTGTGGATTGGTTTGTGGCATAGATAAATGTTGAATTTATGGTTATATTTTGTACATTTACAAGCATGTTTGTTTTCCTATATATGAAATGCAAATGTATAATATGAAAATAATGATTATTTTCACCATTTGCTTTAGTTTTTATAATTGTATACTAATATAACAATCAAAGACCAATATAAACATGCAGAATAGTTGATAATTAATATCTTTAATGGTGATTAACACAAAACATTGATACAGTTGTAATATTGCTTTACAACCTGTAATTTGTTGAGATCTCTGAAGGCATCTGGATGAATTTTAGTTATCTTGTTGTTTTGCAAGTGGATGTCTTTCAGCTGCGAACAGTTTTGAAAATCATTCAGATCAATCTGTTGTATGCCATTGGATGACAAATGGATGGTTTGTAAAGATTGCAGCAGGCCTAGTCCTAGGAAGAACAAAACTATTTTACATTTCATGTTCTTGTTTTCCCAGTTGCGTCAAGTGGCTTTTTCAAATTCTTTGCAATGAAATTCCTTCCAATCCTGTCTATTGCAACGCGTGGCTGCAGGCTTTGAGTTACCATCCCTTTCCTGTTCAGGGGTTGTCCCATTCTAAAAGCTGTGTAGCATCAACAGCAGGCACCTTAACACATTTGCAATCAATGCGTGTCCAGAGAAGGGCAACGAAGCTGGTGAGGGGTCTGGAGCACAAGTCTTATGAGGAGCGGCTGAGGGAACTGGGGTTGTTTAGTCTGGAGAAGAGGAGGCTGAGGGGAGACCTTACCGCTCTCTATAACTACCTGAAAGGTGGTGAGGTGGGTGTTGGTCTCTTCTCCCAAGTAACTAGTGATAGGACAAGAGGAAATGGCCTCAAGTTGCGCCAGGGGAGGTTTAGATTGGATATTAGGAAAAATTTCTTCACCGAGAGAGTGGTCAAGCATTGGAACAGGCTGCCCAGGGAGGTGGTGGAGTCGCCATCTCTGGAAGTGTTCAAGAAACGTGTGGATGTGGCGCTTCAGGACATGGTTTAGGGGACATGGTCGCGCTGGATTAATGGTTGGACTTGATGATCTTGAAGGTCCTTTCCAACCTAGTGATTCTGTGATTCTGTTTTAAAAATCCACATCTCCATAAAAGCAGTAACATTCCTTTGTGCTATCAAAATTACTCCGACTGTGATCTCTGTACTTTGAGCACGCTTCTCCGGAGAACTGGAGGTAGGAAAAGAGGAGTGTGAAAAGGCTGGAATATACTCCGTTTGTATGATCGAGATATGTTAATTGTAAATAAAAGATGGAGATGCAAAAGGTGATACAGTATCTCCTATTTGTTGCCTTCTGCAAGTTCACGGGAGTTTTTAATATGTGGAATTATTTGAACCACATTCGTAGGACACAAACGTGACTGAAAACAAGAACATGTGTTGCTTATGCCTGTCTGCCTGTGAATTATCAAGCATGACAGTATATTCTTCAGCACACCCTGGTTACGACAGCATCCGTCTCGCATAAGTCGCCCTTTTGAATTCTGGAGATAGATACCTTGTTTTTCTCAGGTGCTGCGCAGGCAGCCCCCAGAGCTCCAGCCTGCAGGCTCCAGTGGGAAGGCAGGCACCTGAACGCTCAGCATCACCCCAGTTTGTGACACCTAACGTCACTTTAGAGTGATTTTTTGATCACACAGGCTTGCTGAGAAGCTACTAGTTCTTAAAAATCTTGCCCTTGGTGTCATCTGGTTTACTGGAAATCTCATATTTCACTTTGCTGTTCTGTTTGCTGAGTAATTGCTCTTCGGGTTTATCGCGAAAAGCAGAGGGAACGATTCATACCTGCTGTAAAACTAGAGGTAGCTGACAGGAAAGGCATTCAGAAATGCTGGCCGGTCACAAATTCTTCCTTGCACCTGCATGAGGAATTGTAGTTTGGGTGCTTCCCTGAAGCTAAATTTGTCCTGAAAATATAGACAGGTGTGGGAGCAGTGGGCAGCAGCCTGACTCTTGGTTGCGAGGAGGGTTTCTCTGTGGCCGAACCCCTCTGCTTTAGAACTTCAGTTTGTGTTTTCTTACCAGAGCATAAAAACCAGAATGTTAGTGAAATATTTTGGAGGAGGGAAAATAAAGTTTGGAACATGTATTTAAATTAATATGGGATTTAAGTATAACTTGAAGTGTGGTGGTACGATGCAGAGCAATTTTACATGCAAAAATTTAGGCTCTTACAGAAAAGGGTTGATCTGTCTGACCCACTGAGGCATCCTAGAATGTGTAGTTATATTTATTTATCAAAACAAATAACATCTGCATCAATTTCATAATGTAAGCTTTTCTATACTGTTTATATGGGAACCTTACAGATACCACAGAGTATTTAAGTGAAATGGTTTCCTGCATGCCAGAGAATTTAGTATCAAAAAAGGAGGAAAATAGAGCTTTGAGGACCCTGTGTAGGTGCAAAATTACTCCCTTTGTCTGACTTTGTGAGATAAGTGGGTTTTTTTGTTCCCTGCCTCCAGTATTTTCAACACCTAGAGCTAATGAGTCTGATGATGTTATCAGAGATCAATTAAATTCAGCAAACAATATATAGGATAGTCTTGCTCGTGCTGTAGCTTTTGCTTCGATTAAACACTCTTTGGACAGCGTCAACCATCTGTTTATGAGGATGGAGGCTGTCATCAAGGCTATGGTGCCGAGCTTAGTTCAGCGACTAGCAAACACTTTCCAAAAGTCTATCGAAACCTTACGGCTCACTCTTGTTACTAGAAGGTGTCACTTTGGTTGCGTGTTAGATGCACAGAGCAAAATTGACTGAACAAAATGTATTTTCCTGTCTTTGGGAAATACTGAAATTGGAGCAAGTTTTATGTAAGAGAGTATTGACTTTCTTCTGGAGAGTAGTAAGAAATTCCGTATCTGTAATTTTCTTGATGTTAAGGTTCATGACTGCGTTGCGGAGGCTGCTGTTTTTCCAGAGATCCTTACTTGCCTTGCTATATGGGATAAAATACTGCTTGGGCTCTCGGAGGAAAAATTTGACTGACATTAAGGCATTATGATTGCAAAGGCACTATAAAAAACCCCAACCTAATCCAAAACAACCCATTTGCTTCAGTCTCTGCATTTGCCCACAGGTGGAACTTTCCCTCACCTTAGGTGTAACTAAATGAGACGGTTGCATTCTGAAGTCAGTAAGATGCACCAAATCGTACCCAAACCCGACTTACTCTTATCCTTAAAGATTTTGAAATGCTTACCTCTTGGAACTGCATTAAGATTATTTCTTTCAATTGACAGTACTTTCAAAGCAGGCAGGAGACGACCAACTTTTCCGTACTTTTTAGACCCACGTGCAGGCGTAGGGATGTCCAGTGTGAGCGTGTGGATGGCATTACCGGCGAGGTTGAGAGTTTCTAAATCAGGTAAATTTCTCCAAGTAGTTAAGGAAAGTTCAGAAATCAGGTTGTTACTGAGATTCATGTGTTTTAGCATCCACTCTTCAGCTCTTCCATCAGCACACAGAAACGTTTTAATATTATTGTAACTAAAATCAGCCGTTATTGCGGTTTGTGATATATCTTCTGGAAGAGTAGATATTCCGGTAAAAGAGCAGTTCACAGAGAACTCCCCATCCCACCGGCAGCCTGACTGGTGATGTGTATCAAGAAGAATCTGCTGTGACCTGGTTCCCACTGATCCAGGAAGATGAAAGGAAAGGACCACAGCTATGACACTCAAGTGAAGGTTATCCATAGTATCTATATGTAAAATGTAACATTACGGTAAGTTCAGCATAACAAGAGTTAAATGGAAAGCGGAAATACTTTGACATTAAAAAAAAATCAACACTAAACAAATACCCAAAGCATTACCAATGTTCTGCATCCAGTTTTAGGTATTTTTCAAAAAGAACATTCATAAACTGGTACCCTTCCCCCTCCCTCCACCTGTCCCAAAAAACAATCCGAACCTTTTCTTTCTTTTCCAGCCCTTCGGCCAAGAAACGCAGCTTCTCAGGAACTCGTGAACTAACAGCAGCGGAGACATTTGAACTCTACTTCAGGTATCATACACAGTCGCCACTCAGCAAAGTCCACCAGATACAATCCATGACGAATAGATGTCAGATGATTTTCATACTGACTCATACATACTCCTAATAAAATACTAGTTTCCTTGTCAATAACACAATGATGTATTTTTAATGAAAAACTATATCCTTACAAATAACCCTTACAAACCACAGCTGCATCTTAGAATTTATTATTTCATTTCAAAACAAAGATGAGAAATTCAATTGTCTTTCACCTATTGAAACAACCACCACCTTTGCAGAGGCTGAGAATTCTTCACATGCAAGTTGTTTCAATGACCCAGTATGGTATTTTACACAGAGGCATGTAGAATGTACTTTAAACACACAGAATCTTAAGTGCGTCTGTGGAATTGAAATAAATAATGTGCCACACAATGTTTTAAATACGTATAGAAAAATGTACCTTAGGCAATCAGAAGATAAACAACAAATAAATAGGCAACAGAGGGCATGCGCCATGCCAACATTTCTCAAACTGTGTAGTGAAGACAATAAAATACATTAACAATACATAAATAGTGTCTAACAAATTGATAATTTATTTAACTTGGTATTTGAATGATCAGTTTTGCTATGCTTTGACAAAAAATCCACACTTCAGAACAGATTCTCTGGACCATGACTGAAGAGCACCTTTGTGACAAATCTTTCATTTATGTTGCATAAGTATTTTAATAATCTTGATGATTATGAGAATGCAATACTAGTATATAGGCATGTCAGTATTAACAAAAAAGCTTTAATATGCTCTTCGTGTGTCATCTACTTGACTGAGGCAGTACCTGTCATCTATTTTGGCTTCAAGGATGCTGCTGCTTGTTTTTATACCTCTGTGTGTATTTATAAGAGTAAAGTGACAAACTTCCATCAGCATGAGTGAAAACTGTAAAAATGTTATAGTTTATTTCCTCCTCTTAACTGTAACAGATACTAACTGGGGCACTACTTAGCAGCAAAAATGTGTGCATGTTTTCAGCAAAACGTGTGTTGAAGTGGTTAAGCAAAACTAACTGTAGTAAAAGTATGAAGTTCATGAAGGCAGTGTGCAAAACGTTAGCATTTTCCCATCATCTTTAATGTGAGCAATTCAATGGCTTTTGCTACATTTTTTCCTATTTACTCCATTTTTATTACAACAGCTCCACTGCTGTCTACCCTCTTCTCTGAACCCCAACAACTACTGAGCATCAAAACCGGGCTTTGCCTTAGAGCAATTAGGGAAACGTGACCCCTCTGACCCACCCGCGTGGCGTAACGCCTGACCTAAGGGTCTCCCTCTAGAAATCACTTCCACCCATACACATCCTGCACGAGGACTGACTGAATTCTAGTACATACAGCAGTTGGGACCTTAGATATGAACCTCTTGTTGCAGCAGGAGCTAATTTGTATTTTGTGGAATTTTATGTACTGGGAGAGCTATAAAACAAGGGTAGATCGTTTATCTTCCTGTAACAAATGACCAATTCTGAAGTTAATGTATAACATTTGCACAACTTTTAATAAGCAAAGTGTGTGCTTATCTAGAAAAACTTGTCAAAAAACCTACCTGGAAAGTCACCTCTGTGGCCTCCATTATTAAGCTTACGTCACACTACTGCAAAACAAAACTATTTTAAACTGAAGAAAATACACAGGGAGGGAGGAGTGGGAAACTTCTAATGAGCTGGTCTATTTTTTTGTACAGCACACCTTACCTCTGCAAAAGCACTTATAAGGCTACAATACTTTCTGTAAGGTCTCAGTTCACTGTGGACATGGTTTCACTGTTGACAAATTCATATACACATGTATTTACTCTGCTGTCAGAGGATTCAGTTCCACCACGTTTTGAATTACAGACCTGCAGTTTAACTTCAGAATGTAATTATTAGGTTCTCAGTAATGCATCACTACTGATACTCATGGGGAAAAAAGAGATCTGATCTCAGACACTGCTGCTTACAATCATGCTTCAGATTATTACCTGTTGAATAATGAATTCATACACTGTTCACACTAAAGCACCCAGGAAAATACTTTTTTTTTGGGTAGTGCGCAGTTACAAGTACATCTTCAAAAATGTACCTCTAATATAAACATATTTTATAAATACTTCATATAAATTAAGCAACTGTAGAATCCCTAAACTGCACAGATAGAATGGGAGGTCCGGCAACACTTCCATAATCACCAGACTATTTAAAAATTGAAGTTGCATTTCCACACTTGATATTAATTTCAAAAAATTATTTGTGCTAGCGTAATTTTTTCTTTAACTGCATGAAAATATATGGCAGAAATAATGCAGTATTTTAAAGTGCATCTACCATTACCACTCTCTTAGCACACATATGGTAAACCACATAATTTTTGGGGAAATCATTATATCAACCTTTGGCAGGAAATGAAGAGAAGAGAAAAATCTGCTGCTTCTGCTGTCCTAGGCAAATCCACTTCCAACAAATAATCAACATTCCAGTTGAAGTACGTTGGATGGCAGTTCGTGTTTTCAGCAGTCCTCAAGGTCTTCGGATGTAGGACAAAAATCTCCTTTAAAGGCAACTGAAGGCAGTCAAGACTGTTGCTAAGATCACGTTCTTTAAATCTATTCCACTGATCCCAATTCAGGAAGGTACTTCAGTATGTGTGTAGAATGAAAGCTTACTAAATCAGTGCCACTATTACAGCTAACAAGATGATGACATAATACTGCTGAACGTAACAGCTTTTGCTTAAAAATACTATGTAATAAATGTTAGTATAAACTGCTGTAAAAACAGAAATCCTTGAAGGCATGCAATTACTTCATACAAATATATGTAAACACACAAGAGAACTCTCCAGGTAGTGGTTTGTGTTTTAGTGCGTGGCTCCACAAGGATTGACAGAAGTCTGACAACCCATGTTATAACCTGTCACCTGAACCTTGAACAGTGTCCCATCCGCACACATACACAGCTTGAAACGCAGCCAGTTGCCGTTATTAAACTGTTCCCCGTAAGAAGAACTTGGCAGTCGTGATGGGCTGACCATCACAGTTCCATTCAGGATAATACTGTTTTCCTATTAAGAGGGAGAAAAAAAAAGTACAATTTCTAATTTAAAGAAAGCAGGCTGTTTTTGAAAAGGACAAGCTGGTTTAAGGAATCAATGACATCTTTCCCATGGCTGTAGAAACCAACAAAATAAAAAAAGTACGTATGACAAGGTTTCATTTTTTAACTAAATTTGTGAGTAATGCTCATGAATTTCTCAATTATAGCCAGCAACGTACTTTGCTATTCCAGTGGTAAAGCAATATTGAGCAAGAGAGCAGTAGTGTGGCTTTTCACTTGACACACCTGTTAGTAAATGCAGCAAATCTAAAAATATGTACGTGAAACGGTAATCAGTGTTTGAATTCATACATGAAATAAAAGTGCATGTATCTCTATTTTTCATCCTCCTTTAGCCTTTTGCATCATTCTTTATGCTCTGCAATCTTAACAATGTCCAAAAGCCTGAAATGAATGCTGGTGAGTCTTGCTGCAGCAGCACAGAAGGTAGCGCTCTGAACTGTACGCTCTGCTCCTCTGTCAGAGGTTGCTGTCCCCAGTAAAACCTCCAGGAAAAAAGATTAATTCCCTTTGGTGTTCGTTTCAGTGCAGAGGCCAATAGCTTAGCTCTAATTGCATTGTGTTTTTTTAGTGTCTTAATAGTAGTACATCACTGTTACCTGAAAACTACTGAACCACTAATTAACAGCAAAGAAATAATCCACCTTTTAAAAACCTTACTAAACACACTGCAAAGTGGACTGTTATATTTTATATAAAATTTGAATCTACGTAAAGCTACATCTGTTTATTAATAATCAGCCTGAATTTGAAACTAAGCTGTTCAAAAAATGTTGATTTGAAATACTTACTGCTTTAAGTTCCATGTTACCCCCCATTCGAAACTCAATGGTCTTGCCTGTGATGAAAACACCTTCGTTTCCACGGACAATAGCACGGCCATCAACCTTTATGTTTAGATCACTGGTTGCATTGCTGGTAATCTAAGAACATAAACAAACAAAAAAAAGTATTGTGGATTAATGAAAATGTGCTGCTTGCGTTTGTCTGAGTAACTTTAATTACCTTAAAAATATTGCTACACAGTTTAATAAAAACCTTCAATGCGCTTTTTGCCCCTCTCCCAGTACGCCTATGAAGCTTCTGCCCATTTCAACATTCACATTTGAAAGCAAGGATTACTTAGTTTTGGAAGATATGTAGAACAGTTTACGTTTGCATATTGTTTGTTTGTGATAAAAATAACAATTCATGTGACAATTTTATGGGATACAGAGTTGATACTGGTAGTATCCTGTTAGGAGTGACTATGTAAACTTACTCCTCTGTTTTCATTTAGTCTGTTCCTCCTATGTATTTAAAGTTACATTTTTTTTTCCTGGAGCATACTACTTAATTGTTAGCTTGCAGAGGAAACACAAAGAACAGCAAACTAAATTCTCTTTTTCGTTTGTCCTTAACAGGATTGCTCAATGCTTCCTAAGCACACTCAACCCTCTATAAAACCACTGATACTACTCTACTAATGTTATACAAAAGAACTATAGGCTCTATAACTCTATCTGTAAAGCCTTTATTATAAGTGATGATATGCAAGAAAGAAATTTCAGTCTGACCTTAAGAGCACTAGATCACTGTATTATTTTAAATGTACACACAATGATATTTAGGGTTTTTAGTTTTCTGATAAAGCATATTTAATGTAGAAACCAACGAAGAACTTGTTTAACTCGGAAGTCATGAACTGACAGAACTCCTATAATGCTGTGATTATTCTCTACACTTTTACTTAGACTTCTGAAATTCTGACTGTATTAACATTCATCTCCAATAGAAGGAAAATGATACGTGAAGTCCTGGTAATTATTTTTGTAAGTTCTTACTAAAAATAGAGAAGCTTTTCATAGAAATTTTATTCCTGAAACAGCTATCTAGGCACAAACAAATGGATAAATGCTTAATAAAAAGACACATAGGCCTTGCTGGCATGGTATTCTAGGTATTACACACATTTAATGATGTCAGTGTTCATTTCTGTTCTAATTTTTAGGGTGACTTACATTTTCAGAGCTGCACTTTTAGGTACATTTAGTCAAATTTCCAAATATGCTTGAAAGATTGTATTAGTAAACTTTTTTCTTATTCTACAACTATGGCAATTCTGTAATAAGCTTTGACAAAAAGTAAGAGGTAGTTAAAACAGACATACCCTCTCCGTAGAGGCCTTTTGTACATTCAAGATTTTAACTCCATTTGGCAGATGAAACTCATGAGTTTCATAGTCTGTGCTGAACAAGGTATTTTGTGTCCGTGGGTCAACAAATTCCATGCCAATATCACTCGTAATAGAAGTTTTGTCTTTTTCCACACTAAGTTTGGTTGTTCCTTGCTGAAATACAATCTTCAGAAACAAAGTCATTAAGTTAATGATGTTTCAAATACAACATTTATTAATAATGTGGGTGTAATTCCATAGCATTGCTCACAGACTTTCAACTCGTGATATAACTTACAGGCTGATTATTTCCAGTGATCACCAAATCTTCATTACGTCTGCCTCCTACAGTGCTTTTATATAAGGGATGTATAACGCCCATGTCAGAAACTTGCTTGAACCGCAACAAGCCACTCTCATGGAACTCCATACTGTCACAACCATTGGGACCGATTCGAATCACTGCCCAGATAACTAGTGTAATCTGGAAGAGAAACACACATTTTCAAAGATTACTTTGATCATCTGGATCTTCCCACAACAAGTACTGTATTAACTAGATGTTCTGTTTGAAAGAATTACTAATGCTAGTGCTTAAGTGAGCTTCAGGCATAAATTTACTTTAGTCTGTTTAATTCCTACTGGAAACATTGGAATACATTGAATTATGAAAAGTGTTTTACATGATTTTTAGACTCATCTGAAACGGTAACTAAGATAATTTGTATATATATAGAATATATTTGAAATTAAATTGCATTCATAATTGAATCTTCTTCCTGTTTAAGGGTAACCATGGTATCATTTGCTAAACTAATTTACTGAACAAAGTAGCTCAGCTCAGGTTATACTTACCCTTGAACTACAAGAAAGCACCTTCACAGATGGGTGTCCAATTATGAAAAAGAATTAATTACTTCTCATTGATCAAGCAATGAAAAGGTGGTAGTTACAACAATGAAGGTTTAAAGTACAGTGGCTGGTTGCTTCTGAATGCTCACGTGCAGCTCTTTTATTAGATGCAAAATGTTCCTGGTGTAACATGTTTATCCTGAATGTATTTGTACTGCACTAGTAATTCGTGCATTTGCTGTTACTGAGTTTTGGGAATGGAAACATCTTCAAGGTTCCTAATTCTGTATTGCATACATGGCAGGTTCCTGGCTGGGACCATGATAACTGAAAAATCATGACTGAACTTTTATAAGATTTTTCCAACTAATCTTGCTCAGACTACAAAAGAACAAAAAAGAAAGGAGAAAAATGAGTAATCTCCCTCAGTACATTTTAAGCCCTCATCCGTACTGGAATAAATTTTATTTCTCTATGAAACCATCAAAGTGAAATACATCCTAATGTTGCTTACAGCCTAAGTATAATACTCACAATAAGATTGATGACAGCCAAAATAAAAAGAAGAACAATCACACAAATGGCCAAGTTGCCTTTCCTGCCACGTAAGCCTGTCTTATGGAGACGGTCTTCATCAATTGGAATGTATCCTGCTTTAAAGTTACTGTTGTGCTCCTTATTAACGTTCCTGCGTTCCACAGCCTTCTCTCGCATAGACTTCTTCACTGGGCCATTAGAACTTTGCTACAATACAAAGCATGGATTAGCTGTTATAAGGCATGTAAAGCTACCAGAATGATACACATGTATGTATGCAAAAAATTATAAATTGGAATTGATTAGTGGAATATATTACGTATTATACTGAATATTGTATTTCTGTCTGCCACTCTGTACTTAGAATACACATTTACAACCACTGAAATCTCTCCTAACATTATGACTAAAATAAAAATCCAGTATTTTCAGATAATTTATGTTTTTGTATGTAATTTTTATCATGGCAGGTAGGAATTATTAATGACATAGTTGCAGTAAAAAAACCCCCAGCTGTCAGTAACTTCATCAAGTTTTTACCTCTTGGGGACGATACAGGACATAATCCTGCAGGTCATTTACCAATATACAGGATATTAGTTCCTTCCATGCTAATGCAGGATAGACAATCAATCTATTCAAAAGGAGTGTGGTGGATACAGTTTTAAAGTTACTTTGATAGCACAGGGTTTGCATTCAACTTCTTACTTGCATGCAGCATTAAGAAAAACACTGTAAGGTTTCAAACTTGTCACAGGGAACTTGGCCAGCATAGCTTTAATTTAATCATTTGAAGTGACTAGACTGTAAGGGATATCCCTTCAATGTGACAAAATAACATTAATATCTGGTAGATGTTCATAGGAAGAAAACCCCTTTGATGTATTTTCATAACTTTGTCCAAAATATTTTTCCACTTCCCTTGATTGGAGCAGGTTGTTACTTAAGGATTCAATTCTTCAAAGAGGCGGCTCTATCTTTTTGATGGGATTAGGTTTGCTCATCTGAAATGAATGCTGAAGCTGCACCTTAACCTTACTGTACTTGTATGTGTCCACACTGATGTAATGGTTAAAAATGTCTTGTTTTCTTCTGTTGCTGAACAAGGAAATGGTTTTAAGAAAAGTGCTTGACCTGAACAGGTTTATGAAGGGCTTTCTCGATGATGTTCTTGAAGCCACTGTAACCCTGTGCAAACTCAGAACTGAAGGGAAAACTGAGAGTCGGGGGAAAAGGAAACAGGAATCTTGTACAACAGGATATTAAGTATCTTGTCCTGAGGATAGTGTGTTCTCGAGAGGATTTGATAGCAAAATAAAACTTCGATGTAGTTTTTTTCACCTGGAAAGGGCAGCACAACAGAAGACAGCACCAGGACTGGGAGAATATGGGCGGAATGTCGATTGCTAGAACTAGTGCTGCAGCATCCATGGAGAACTAAGTGGTGCTTCCTGAGGCCGGTACAGGACCCCTCGGCAATCTGGGACTTCCTACCCACTGCTGCCACCGGCGCATAGGCACGTACACAGACTCACTCAGATTAGAAGTGCCGTGGAGATGCAGGAGCCCCTGAAAGATGAGCCCTCGGACCGCTCCGTTCTCCTCCCTCTGAGGCTTGCGCGGCGCTGACAAGAGTCCCCGTCCCACCCCTCTGGCCGGGTGACAGTAACGCCCCTTCTGACAAATTTAGCTTTCACTCCAGCGTGAGACCTCGGATGCTGAGGCTGAGCCCGACCCCGAGCTTCAGCCTTATTTATACACTGTCGCTGAGCTACCATACTTACGCCAGTGTAACAAGACGACTGACGGCGCAGTCCTATAAATACCAACCGCACTGACTAGCTGCTTTCCGCATCACTGATTAGTGGCGAGTGCCTATTTACGCAAGACAGTTACATTCGCATGCAGAAATGCCAGAACTCTTTATTTCGAAAACAGAGAGTATTCTTCTTTGTCAGAGATTTTACGTCCGCGAGCTGGACGGCGCAACTCCGCGCTATAAGGCATCCCGCCCCGAC